>NC_048231.1:15982815-16052162 GCF_002007445.2 Ailuropoda melanoleuca | reverse complement strand
CCCTCAAGGAATAAGTCTTGTAATGGGGAATCTTTGGGCTCCCTGGGAGTGGGGGGGGGGGGAGCAGGAAGTAAATGGGGGGGGGGAGATGATGGCAGTACCAGGGGAAAAACACCCTGACCAAAAAGGCTATACAGTTCGGGTTTGAAGTCCCACAAGATGGCTCTAAGTTCTCCCTGCATGGACCTTCGATAGGAGCCTCAGTTCTCATTCCTGTAAAATGGGCTCATAATACCCAAGTCATGTGGCTGTTAGCACAAAATCTGGCACAGAGCCTGAGCAATGTCTTGAGGCCTCAAAGCGGGAGTGGCCAAGAAGACTGTTGTCCGCCCCCAGCCAAGGACAAGGACTCCTTCTGACAGTCTGGGTTTGGGCTGGGTGCTTACCCGTAGCACCACGTTCAGCTCCCAGGGATGGAACAATGGGAGAGGGACCCAAGAGAGGGAACCCATTAAATCACCAATATTCTGATGGCTTTGTGTTTATACATTTGGTTTTTCCTCTTAGTAGGGGCAACTGAGAACACCTGCTGGCACTAGGCACTTAGAGCAGGAAAGAGAGAGAGAACGTGCCAAAGGGGCCAGAGAAAAGGAAGCTGTGAGGACCACCTGCCCCGTCACTGCTTAGGGACCCCCAAGATGCAAGCACTGCTGAGCAAAATGCTTGAGCTGTGGGGAGAAGACTTGTTTCTCTGCAGGATGTTTCTGGCAGTGACAAGGGCCGGCGTTAATGTTAGTGATGCATGACCATCTGTCCCACAAAGCCATCGACTGCTGCTCTAATGACAACAGGGTGACTTTTATGAAGCTAGTGTGGCTGCCGGTCACAAAGGATGCTGAGCTAGAAGGATCCTAGTCAATTGAGGAGAGATCTAGATTAAAGACAAACCCCCAGTGCCCCCACCCCAGTAACACCTGGCTGACTCTGCTACGAGCCCACCACCCTTCTCTTGGGGCAGCTGTGGGATGGAGGGAGAGAGCCGTGCCCACCATACCAGCTCTGCCACACCAGCCGCGGGCTGGGGGTGAGTCACGCAGGTCCTCAGCCTTTGTTGCCTCATCTGTGTCGTGACAGAATAATTCTACTTGGATGGATTGTGAGGTTAAATGTCATATATGATCTAGGACGTAAACATGCTCGAGAAATGTTAATTTCCTTCTTTGACAAGCCAAAAAATAGTAGACTTTCTGTTTTCTCCTTCTCCCTGCACCCTTGCTGGCAGCCACGGAGACCTAGCTTATCACTCATGCAACCAGCAGAAAATAACGGAAAAATCTAACGGTGGACTAAATAGGCATTCACTTTCCTTAAATGAGGAGAAGTCCAGAGATAAAGTAGCCACTGGTTCTGGTTCTGCGGCTCTGCAGTGTCTGTACTGTTGTCTCTTTGATTCTGTTGGTCTTTCTCTCATGGTTAAAACATGGCTACTGCAGCTCCAAGCATCACAGCGCAAACAAAACAAAACATCCCCTGTGCATCTGGTTAAATACAATGTTTCGTGTACATATGCAACAAGTGAGTATTGAACATCTATCGCACCCTGAGCTGGGTTCTGGGAGGATCGAGGAGTAAAATCAGAGTTGGTGCTAAGGGGTGATGCGTGTTTGGCCTGACTATGTGCAGGGCGTTGTGGGAGCGCAAGATCTGGGGGAGGGGATAAAGATGACATCCTGCACAGGTGCGTAGGAGTGAGCCAGGCATTTGGAGTGGAGAGAGGTGAGCAGGCTGTCCATACGGTGTTCCAGGCAGAGGGACCAGCACATGCAAAGTCCTCGCAGCAAGAGATATTATCACGGGCATTCAGGGAACGAAGGAAAGAAGCTTCCCAGGGCCACCAAAGTTTACTCAAACAAGAAGACCAAAAGCAGATCCCACAGATGTGAATTGACTAAACCTAACTACGGGACCATCCATCCATGGTCTGCCAGTTCCTTCCCATGGGGGAGAGAAAGCCCTGGGAACTTCTTTAAACAGAGGCTGCAGGAAAAGCAAAAAGTGTGGGGAGCTTTGGAGGACAAACTCTGCTACCTCTCTCGTAGTCCTTTGGGAGGAGAGAGATCCAGAACGGGCCAGCTGGGTCCTGCACTCAGGGCAGGATCTCTGCCTTCCCTAGAATCAATGCCAGGAGGCCTTCGCACCTGCTGTGCCCTCTGCCTGGAACCCCTCACTCCCATGCCGTCCTCACCCATGAGATTTTCATTCTGGCCACCGACCCCCCACTCTGAAACATGTCAACTCATGAGCCATCCACGCACCAGGGACCTCCACCTTGTAGCAATTAACCGCACAGTTGTGATTTTACATTATTTGTATGGATTTTTAAAAAATTAATGGCTGTCTCTCCTGGTAGACCGTGAGGTCTATGAAGGCAGCCACCAGGACTGGCTTGGCCCACTGCTGTATCCCTAACACTCCCGTGGTGACTGGCCTGTATTAGGAGCTCAACGAATATTCAGAGCTAGACCATAGCAAACTGACAATATTCAACAATTTTTGACCTATAGAGAATGGCAATTTAATCCTAATATTAAGTGAATGAACGCATGGGTTCAAAGTTTTCTGTGCACTATTTACTGCAGCATGGGGTTCAGTACTAAGAGTCTACCTTGGGCCTATTTAAAGGGTGAGTTTTCCTGGAAGTATAAAGAGCTGGGTATCAATCCGGGCCCTGGTCATGGTCTAGGCTTGAGCGGTGCTTTTCACACTTCAATGTGCATTTGAAGTAGACTGTGATCCAGGAGCTTTAGGGTGGGGCCCGAGAATCTGCATTTATACCCGGCTTCCAGGTGATGCCCGTGGGGAGGCCAGAGCGAAGGAAGGAGGCCAACATGCAGACCTGGAGCTGATTGGTGAAAGTCCTCTGTGCCATCCCCAGGGAGCCCCAACTAAGGCTCCTCTCTCTTTTCTATTTTAGCCAACGCAAAATTCAGAAATTCACTGGAAAACAGATGGGACTCCTGGTCACTACCTATAATCTCCATTGTATGGAGAGAAGAAGCTGAGCAACTATCTCGTGTAAATGAACTTTCCAGCTCACTGAAACTTAGCCCTCCAGGTGCCCAAACTCTTTTCCTTTTAAGTGTTATTGGAGGAAAGGTTTCTAATGTTATTAAATGCTATCTTGCTCTCTTCTTCCATGGAGTAAATTGGACAAAACTTGACTCTTGCTTTTTTTCTTCCTTCTTTTAAAAAAATTGGTGGTGGGATATATCAAACATATGAGTAAAACATGCACATACAGCTTAAAGAATATAAGTCAAGTAGATACCAACTGACCACCACAGGGGCAAGGAAAAGAATATCACTAGAGTAACTGAGGCGTCCCCTCTTTCCATGTCAGAGGTAACCAGGACACCAATTGATGTATTAATCCTGTCCTTGCTTTTTTACCACATGTGAATGTAGCCCCAAACAGTAGCATTCGTTTTGCCTGTTCTTGATCTTCACATAACTTCAGTCTTCCTCGTGTATGTTGTTGCGAGTGGCTCCTTTTGTTGAACGTTGTGTTTTTTAGTTTTGTGTGTGCCACTGTGTGTGACTATGATTTGTTGATTTTCTTTGCTGAATAATATTCCATTGCAGACCATACCACAGTGCATTTGTTCATTCTACTGTCGGGTGGGTGTCTGAGGGATTTTGAATACTATTTGGAACAGCCCTGCCATGAACTTTCTGGCTCATGTCTTCCATGACCGTGGGCAAGGGTTCTTTCTACACAGATCTTCCTCAACTTACAACGGAGATATGAGCTGAGAAACCCCATCGTAAGTTGAAAATATCATACATTGAAAATGCATTTAAAACACCTAACCTACCCAACATCATAGCTTAGCCTGGTCCAAGATTTATTGAATCCGTGACAAAAGTGAAAAAACTGAAGAGTTGTAAGTGTATTGGTCTGTTATCCCTGTGACTGTGGGGCTTCCTGAGAGTGGCTGCTTGCTGCCACTGGCCAGCATCAGGAAAGAGTGTCGTGCCCCATATGCTAGCCCAGGAAAATTTGATCACAGTTCAAAATTCGAAGTACAATTTCTACTGAATGCATATGGCCTTCGAACCATCGTAAGTCGAACTATCATAAGTCAAACTCTTGTAAGTCGGGACCATCTGTATGTAGTAGGAGAGGAACTGCTGGGTCAAGGATTTGGCATGGGCTAGGCTTTACAACATGCTGCCAAACCAGTTTCCTAAATGGTTATTCTTCCGCCAGCAGTGGGGGAATCCACTCGCATTTCTCCACATATTCATTGATGCCAGATACCGGCCCCCTTTTGAATTTTTCCTAACTTTCCTTGGTGCCCAGGGTTTTCATGAATAGCACTGTCTGGGGGCTGTTTGGGCTGCCATAACAAAATACGACAGCCTGGGTGGTGTATAAAAACAGAAACTTACTTCTCACCACTCCAGAGGCTGGAAGTTCAAGGTCAGGGTGCCGGCATGGCTGGGAGAGTGTCCTCGTCCAGGTTGCAGACTTATTATATCCTCACGTGGTGGCAGGACTAGGGGATCTCTCTGGGGCCTCCTTTGCAAGGGTGTTCATCTCATTTTTGAGGTCTCCACCCTTATGACCTAATCACCTCCCAAAGACCCCACCTCCTAATACCATCACCTAGGGCGTTAAGAGCATATGAATTTGGGGGGACACAAACATTCAGACCACAGCACACACCGCCCGCTCTTGGGTGGACTGTAATGATCCCTGTCAAACTGAATGGGCTCAGAGGTTGTGCTGCGCTCTCCTGCCTTCGTTTCTGCCTTTACCACGAACTAACAAACATCTCGCTCCTACCAGAATGTCAGCCTCTGGCAGCCTCCCACTCCCCGCCCCCCCAAGGTGCTTTTTCAAATCTGCTCTGGAACGGGAAGTTCTTCACCCAAATTTTCTCTGGAATTGTGTCTACACAAAGAGTAAAACTAAAGGATGATCTAAATGGCTCGCCTCTGGGTAAATGTGTAAACTGTGAGGGACGAGTTCTGGGACATTTATTTATTTATTTATTTAAAGATTTTATTTATTTATGTGACAGAGAGACAGCCAGCGAGAGAGGAAACACAGCAGGGGGAGTGGGAGAGGAAGAAGCAGGCTCCCAGCGGAGGAGCCTGACGTGGGGCTCGATCCTAGAACGCCGGGATCACGCCCAGGATCACGCCCTGAGCCGAAGGCAGACGCTTAACGACTGCGCCACCCAGGCGCCCCTGGGACATTTATTTTGGCTGCGAGCTCTCTTTTGTTTTGTTTTGAAGGTGGTTGTTTGTTTCCTCCTCAGTTTTTGGTTTTTGTTTATTTTTGCTCGTTTTCTGCTTCCTGTTCCAAAGAATTGAGGTTGCTGTGTAAGTCACCTCTGGATAGTGAAGTCCTACTGCCCTTGGAATATGCTTCTAATTTAATTTTGTATTAAATTTAATTAAATTCATATTTAATTTTGGTTGCTGGTATCCTCCCAAAATACCATGGCTTCAACTAGCAGATGGCACATATCCTTGTGACAAGAGACACCAAATATTCAAAAGAACTTAATTCTGCCCCCATCAGGAGCATTTTAGAAACAAGTGTGTTGGAAAATTCTGACTTTCAAATGAAATTCATGCCTCATGTTGAGTCTGAGTTAACAGATTACAGACTCATCAGTGAACACATTTGATGGCAAAACCCGACATTCTTGGTGACATCTTACTGCTAAAAAGTATTTTGAAAGGGGCTAAGACTGTGGGTTACTGACCAACTCTGACAGATGTGAACAGAAAGGGAATTTATTAACAGGAGATTGGATAATTTGCTGGAAGACCCAGCCTGAAACCATGCAGCCAAGAATAGGCCAGTTCTGCCTAGTGAGGACGTGCTCCCATCACCAAGCACTGGGCCCTTCATCTTGCCTCACCCACACTGCTACCACTGGACACTGGATGCAATCCCTACTCTAGGAACCCAAGCTCCCTGCTGAGGCTGCCTTGACCAGAGAGCCTTTCTTAGGTAGAGCCTGGCCACAGGCTATGCCCTAGCTGCAAGAGAGGCTGGGAAGACAAATTATTCACACTTGGTTTCCACGCCACATAATGGAAAACTCAAAATAGCTGTGGTTTAAGCAAAATAGAAATTTCTTTCACTCTGTGTAAGAATTTGAAGGTAAAGAGGGCAAGATTGCAGTTGAAGCTCCTTCGACTGCCTTTGCATGCTTCTTTATGGACCAATGTGGCTGCTTGAGCGCCTGCCATCAAGTCCACATTTCAGCTATCAGGAAAGAGAAAGAATGACCCCCTTCCTTTACAACCACTTCCTG
Source organism: Ailuropoda melanoleuca (assembly GCF_002007445.2). Taxonomy (NCBI): domain Eukaryota; kingdom Metazoa; phylum Chordata; class Mammalia; order Carnivora; family Ursidae; genus Ailuropoda; species Ailuropoda melanoleuca. The sequence continues at coordinate 16,045,884 of NC_048231.1, read as the reverse complement.
GAAATCACACACATTGCTTGCATTTCAATGGTTGAAACTTGATCCTTTGGCCACATCTAGCAGAATGTGGTCTTTGATCCAGATAGCCATGTCTCCAGCTAAAAATTGGGGATTCTCTTACTAAAGAAGAGAATAGATATCACAGGAGATGACTGGTGGCATCTGCCATAGCAAGTTCCTAGCATTTTTGTCTTCTGTACTGGGATGTGAGCTGTTTCCTACCAAGGCTCATGAAAGTGTGTGTGTGTGTGTGTGTGTGTGTGTGTGTGTGTGTGTGTGTATGTACATGCATGCAAACATGGGCACAGGATAGAGCTTCAACTGTGTTTCCCAAACACAGAAAAGGGGTTCAGAAGCTAGACAACCAGAAAAAATGAACAGAGAACACAAAATGGTACTACTCCATTACAGCTACCCTTACTGTAACTGTGGGAAGCTAAGTAACTGAGTCACTAGCTGGAGCCTTGAACACAGTCATGCACCAGAGGAAGACTGGGACAGGGAGAGCAAGACTTTTGGAGGCACAGCTGGAGCTAGAGGTACCCATGCTGGTCACATCCTTCATTTTCCCATAGGCTTGTGGGACCAGGGCAAGAATTCAAATAAAGACCCACGTACCATATGTCTAAATATTTAAATGCTATTAGTCAAGCTAACAAATTGTTTAAGTATGTCTTGGGGCACTGGGGTGCCTCAGTCTGTTAAGCATCCAACTCTTGATTTTAGCTCAGGTCATGATCTCAGGGTTGTGAGATCAAGCCTTGTGTCGGGCTCCACGCTCAATGTGGCATCTGCTTGGGATTGTCTCTCCCTTTTCCTCTGTCCTACACCCCCTCCTAGCTTGTGCATGCAGCACGCTGTCTCTCTAAAAATAATAATAAAAATAAAATAAAATATGTCTTATCCTTCTACCCACACAAACATACCTTTCTCAACTTCTGGAAGGCCAAGAGCAAATTTAGAATTCTCAGGCTCCTCGCACCAGAATGTGGGGGCACAGGGACAGGCCATCCCAGATCAGGGCTAGTTTCCCTTTTTTCCTACCCTCAGCAAGGGACTGGCCCACAGGCATGTTCCTAACACCAGCCTGCACCTCCACATTCTGTCCAAGTGCCCCAAGCAGCCTCCTCTGGGCCCTTGGCTGCACAATCCACCCTTGAGAGGGAGGACCTTGGTAACAGTCCCACATGGGCCCTGGAAGCAGGTTTGGGCCTTATGGGCAGAGATTCTAGGGTCCTGAGTACCAGGAGCGAGGTCTAGACCAGGGTGGGTGTGGGCCTGGGCCTTGGCTCTGGTTGGGCATCTCCCTTGGTCCTGAGGATGTCTCCCTCCAGGGATGCACAGGAGTCAGGGCAGGGATCTCTGAAGGTCAACGCCTGGGTCTTGGCGTTGTACTGAGTCACATCGTCACACTGCCCCGGCAGGCCTGTCCATAAAGTGAATTAAAAATAACTCAAAGTTATTTTGAGAGTTTTTCCTGTTTGATGTGGGGACTGGAGATTACCTCTGGATTATGGACTATGGGAGAGGATTTCTTTAGCTCTGACTATGCATCAGGGACAGGATTCAGCACTAAATGTATGTCTCCTCATCTCTGGAAACAAACCCAAACTAAAACACCAAAACCAAATTAGAACAAAACAGGAATCCCTCTTCCGCCCTTGACACGCTCAGCCTATTTCTCTCTGCTTCCTCCTGCTCTGACAAGCTCCAATCAGGCTCTCTCCCATCAGCCTCCTGCTTTTTCCCTGCTCACTTTCTTCCCTCCACCCTCCTTCCCTGGCTGGAGTCTTAATCCCTGCCATAGCGACAAGGAAAACAACATAACAGTGGGGCAGATGAGAGCTGAATCTCAGAGCCCTGAGGAGAAGTGCGGCTAGCAGGACAAGGAATTTCCATAATCATGCAGACAGGGGGAAGAGCTGGAATCTTGGAGAGGCGATGAGGAAAACTTGGGGTTTGGAGGAACAAGGCACATCTCAAGAACCCAGTGGAGGTCAATATAAAAGGGATAAGGAGGGGTGTCCCACAAAGTTGAGAAAGGTTAATATTGTTCCCTCAAAGGCTATACAGCCCATGACCATCCCCAAAGACAGTCAACATTCTATGGGATGAATTATTGGCAGAGCGAGGAATGGTGGGGGGCAGACAGTTCTCAGGAAACCGGAGATCCCTCTTCAGAAAGGAGCTAAAGTGTTAATGTTTTGTGAAGTGGAACCCCAGCCTTGGAGGCCCGATGGGATGGAAAGGGGTTAACACTCCCAGGGAGCAGCAAAACGGATAGCTTGGGAGAGTACAGTCGGTTGTGAAACTGATTTATTTTAGAACCATGGAAATCCAATGAGCGTGCTTCTGGCCACAAGACAGGACAGGTGAGAAAAGAGAAAGGAAGGAGGCCTGGCTTCTGCTTCCTGGAAAGGGGGTGTTGTTACAGATCTCCTGGGGAGCACACACTCCTCCTGTAAACGTATATGAGGCCTGATGACTTGGCTCACTGTCTGCAGCCCAACGTGTTCCTAGTGGCTGCCTCCCTGGCGTTCTGGCACTCGGGCTGCCACCACCTGCCAACAACAAGGAAGCGGGGTAGCGTGGCTGCGGCTTTTGGAGGCTACTTATGAAAGAGATGACTCAGCCCTGGGGGCAGGAGGAGGGTGCAGCTAACACCAACTCAGCAAGAACCGGTGTGCTATCGGCTCAATCCAATTCAGCACTAACCAGTGCCAACCACGTGCCACATCTTGGAGACGGGAGGATGCCGAGGCATGATGGGAAGAGGACAGGTGTGCCCATAAGGAACTGTAATCAGAGGCATGAACCGTACAAGACAGGAGAATAAAGAGTCTGGCAGTGGAAGTGATTTCAGCGGGGTACGTGGATGGAGGCAGAAGGAGGAAGGAAATTGTCTCCCTTCCTGTAGTCAGGTGATGAGTTCAAGTCTTCCTGAAGCATGCCCTGGGCCTCAGGGCCTCTGATCCAGTCAGCCTGGCTTCTGGCACCTGAGTGGCCCTCAAACTCACCCTTCTTCTGTGGTCTCAGCTCAGGTCCTCATTTCTGGCCTTGGTCCAGGCTTTGCTCTCGGCACCCCAAGACAGCGTCCTACCACGTGGGTCAGTCAGTTCACGCCCTGCTTGAAAGCCTTCCATGGGAGGAGAGGCAGCCAACGAGGCCGAGGCCGTAGGAAGACCAGAAACTGAAGTGCATTTATGGTCATTGGGCCACGCAAGACGCCTGTGGTGGGCAGTGGAAGAAAGGAAAACAGAGACTACAAAGCAGAAGATTAGCACCTGAAAGGAATGACTGAATGGAGGTGTAAAAGAAGCAAAACAAGGTACCAAAAACCCTATTTTCTTTCCCCTTATAAATAATTATATGGAATAAAGTTTCCAGGGACCGTTTAAGAATTCCTCACTAACAGAATTTTCTTTCGGGTAATACCTTCCCATGTAAGTCTTTAAAAAGCACACAATGTTAAAGAAAGAAAGAAAGAAAGAAAGAAAGAAAGAAAGAAAGAAAGAAAGAAAGAGGAAGGNTTAGAAAGAAAGAAAGAAGAAAGAAAGAAAGAAAGAAAGAAAGAAAGAAAGAAAGAAAGAAAGAAAGAAAGAAAAAAGAAAGAAAGAAGAAAGAGGAAGGAAAGAAGGAAGGAAGGAAGGGAGGTACCAAGGAAGGAGGAAGGAAGGGAGAAAGGGAGAAATAAAAGAGAAAAGGAAAGGAAAGGAAAGGAAAGGAAAGAAAGAAAGAAAGAAAGAAAAGAAAAGAAAAAAGAAAAAGAAAAAAAAAAGAAAAGAAAAGAAAAGAAAAAAAGAAAAAAGAAAACCTTCTATGGTTTTCTCTGGCCCCCAGAATAAAGGCTAAGCCCCAAGGTCTCTCACACTGTGGCCTAAACCTGCTAAAANAAAGAAGCAAAACAAGGTACCAAAAACCCTATTTTCTTTCCCCTTATAAATAATTATATGGAATAAAGTTTCCAGGGACCGTTTAAGAATTCCTCACTAACAGAATTTTCTTTCGGGTAATACCTTCCCATGTAAGTCTTTAAAAAGCACACAATGTTAAAGAAAGAAAGAAAGAAAGAAAGAAAGAAAGAAAGAAAGAAAGANAAAGAAGCAAAACAAGGTACCAAAAACCCTATTTTCTTTCCCCTTATAAATAATTATATGGAATAAAGTTTCTAGGGACCATTTAAGAATTCCTCACTAACAGAATTTTCTTTCGGGTAATACCTTCCCATGTAAGTCTTTAATAAGCACACAATGTTAGAAAGAAAGAATAAAGAAAGAAAGAAAGAAAGAAAGAAAGAAAGAAAGAAAGAAAGAAAGAAAGAGGAAGGAAAGAAGGAAGGAAGGAAGGGAGGTACCAAGGAAGGAGGAAGGAAGGGAGAAAGGGAGAAATAAAAGAAAAAAGGAAAGGAAAGAAAAGGAAAGGAAAGGAAAGGAAAGGAAAGGAAAGGAAAGGAAAGGAAAGAAGAAAGAAAGAAAGAAAGAAAGAAAGAAAGAAAGAAAGAAAGAAGAAAGAAAGAAAGAAAGAAAAGAAAAGAAAGAAAGGAAAAGAAAAGAAAAGAAAAAAAGAAAAAAGAAAACCTTCTATGGTTTCCTCTGGCCCCCAGAATAAAGGCTAAGCCCCAAGGTCTCTCACACTGTGGCCTAAACCTGCTAAAGCCCTAGGGGTAGAATGGGCTTCAGGTAAGTTTGGCTTGATGGATCAACAATGTCATCAAAGCCCCTGCTTCTCAGGATGTTCCCTCTGCCCTCCACGGGATTGTCTTCATCCTTTGGCAGGTTCTCTCACGGTGACAAAATGGCTGCAACAATTCCTGGCCTCGTACCCACACTCCAGGCCATGCTGAAGGAGAAAGAGAGAGAGCGAGCTGCTTTCCTTGAAGCTGCCAGCAAAGGCTTCTCCAGTCCCTTGAGTTAGAATTGGGTCACTTGCTCATCCTTAGGCAAGAAGGGATTTTGCTGACGAGTCTATACTGAGACAATTCACCTCACCCCTAGGGCTAGGGTGGAGTCAACTTCCTCAGAAGTGTGTGGGAAGTGTAGGGAGGGTGCAAACCCAAAGGAACATGGGGTAGCTACCAAGAGGGAATGGATGTTGAGGAGACCACCACAGTGGCCCCCTGCAGCACCCTTCTGGCACCCCCTCCCCTCAAATCCCACTCCGCTATGTCCTACTGCCAGATATGTCATGTAGCCAAATACGTCATGTTCTTTGATGTCTCTAACCTTTGCACATGCTGTCCCTTCTACCCGGGATGTCTTTTCATTCCTCTTGCTCAGTGAACACCTACTCATCTTTTAACCCTGCCCATCAACCCCTTCCCTATTCTTCAGATATTATGATCACCTTAAGGACAGAAGCCAGGTTCTTACTCACTCTCAGCATAATATAATACCTGGCACACAATATGTGCTCAATAAATTCGAGTCAATGAGTGTTGCTGATAAGACAGGAGTATTTCCAAAGTCTACGACAAAGGGCTGGTGGGTCTTCAAAATCCTGCCCTCTCAAAGTCTAATACGTAACAGATGTAGGCAGAATTATATTGTGTAAAGCTATGATGAGGAAAGGACGGAGCCCCCCAGAAGCTCAGATAAAGGACCGCTGAAGGCAGGAGATTGTCCAAGGATCTCCAGTGCCATCCCAGACAGAGGGCTCCCACATGGCTGGAGGAATGTTTCGGGTCTCTTGGAAGGGCGGTATGTCCTTAAATGGAAAGGGGTCCATCAGGCTGTGATAACCTGATCCATTAACCTTCCAACCATTGAGATTATCCTACTGGGAAGAGTTTACAACAGTCAGCAAACCCAGGCACTCCCATCTGGCTGGCAATTACAGTCCCATTAACGCTTAATAAATTAGCATTCTGGTTTACCATTCTAATCTGCATTTCTTCCGTGTGAATGGGCCTGAGACCAACAATACAAGTTGATTCTCAATATATGCTCTCTTTTTCTTCCTTAGTCACAGAACCCTCAAATTTTAGCTAGTCACATGGTTACTTAAAAACTAGACTACATTTCTCAGACTCCCTTGCAGCTAGGTAGGGTCATCTGACGAAATTCTGGCCAAAGGCATGGAAGTAAAAGTAATACATGTGGAACTGCTTAGAGTACCATTAAGAGAGGGTTTCTCCTTCCTTTTTCCCTTCCTGCTGGCTGGAATGTGGATGTGCTGGCTGGAGCTGAAGCAGTCATCTTGGACTGTTGAGGAATTTGGAAATGAAGCCATGCGGAGGGACACCAAGATATAAGATAGAAGCAACAAGAAAGGAGCCTTATCACATAGCCCTTCACGCCTACCTGAACATTTATATAAGAGAAATGTATTTATGTTTTAGTTTAAGTCACCTTTGTCATTAGCAGCCAAACCTAACTGCAACCTCATATAGTCCCCAGGAGCTGTGCTGGCCCATGCATGTGGCTATTGAGCACTTGAAATGTAGCCAGTGCATACTGAGAAGTCCACACTGCATTTTGACTTCATACTGAAAAAGGAATGCAAGGTATCTCATTAATAATTTTTATATAAAATTTTTATCTAAATGATAACATCGTAAATATATTGGGTTAATCTATTCTTTTTACTTTTTAAAATATTCCCTCTAGAAAATTCCAAATTCCATGAATGGCTCAGCCATATTTCTATGGGACAGTGCTGCCCTGGTGTTGGGTCACCTTTGTCTGAACTGATATCAAGCTATTGAACCATCGAAAGTCGAGAGGTGATCAGAAACTGGGCCCCTACTTCCTTGCCAAGGCCCAGACTCGAGCTCTGCCTCTGGCTTTGTCCGTCTGCCTGTCTGTCTGTCTGCTGCTCCCTGCCACCCATCACCCCATTTGCTAAACTACCTTATCCGCAGTAAGAATAGATATAAAGCTTGGCACAGAGCATAGCTAAGCCTGGAAAGAATGAGAAGAGAAAACAGGAGGTGATCAGAAAGTTTAAAAGAGATGACTCTGGGGTCCAGGCTGAGGAACCCACCAGTTTATGCGTTTAGCAGCATATGCTTCAGGTGAGCCGAAGCTGGGCTNCAGGCTGAGGAACCCACCAGTTTATGCGATTAGCAGCATATGCTTCAGGTGAGCCGACCCTGGGCCCGCGCTCCTGTCTTCACCCATCTCTCCAGGTTTCAGGCTGCTGACTTGCTCTGCAACCCCCATTCTCTGACGAGTTCAAAAGAAGTCATTGATTTTCAGTTTGTCCAGCTTTTTCAAGTTATAAGGACAGAAATGACAGCATCTAAGCTTTTTATATGCCGAAGCTGAATCTAGAATTCCACTGTGTGGTGTTTTGGTTTGTTTTTTTTTTTCCCAGTAAAATCCAAAGTACACAATAGTCTGGGCCTACAGTATGGCCTCGAGCCTCCTGTATACAAGGTCACAAGGACAACAGAGTCCTACAGTAGGCACCCCAGGTCATGTTCCAAATAGTCTATTAAACAAAGCAAAGAAGCATGCATACATTTTTTTAAACCTGTCAAAATGATTTAAATTTGAGTTTGGGCACCCAAGTTTTAACCCTTCAGAACAACTTATCCCTCTGGGGTTCCAAATAATTGAGGTCTTGTTACACAGGCTCAAAATAACTGAGTGAAGAGATTCTAAATCAGGTTGAAGTCTTCCTTTCTTTTTCTTAGTTGTTGTCTAAGAAACCTTAATTTAGAAATTTATGCATAAGTCATGTTCTCTGTGATTGACCCCTGGGCCCTACTCTTCCTGGTGCCAACAGGCTGGGCCCCCGTCGGCTGCTGGAGGGCTAGGCACCCAGCTCTACTCTGACCTGGAAATCTCTGCTCAGCTCCTTCTCTCTCTGACAGGCAAAGCTGGCCTCTCAGAATTCCCCCACGTACCCTGGGAGCAGGGATTGCTAACAGAGTTGCCATAGCTGATGTGCTAATGAATTCAGGAAGCTGCCTTGTGGAATGAGGTTACAGGGAGGTGGAGGTGTTCCTTTCTCTCTTCTCTTAAAAAAAAAAATGGCTTTTCTTTTTGTGAGTGGGTACACACACACACACACACACACACACACACACACACACACACATCAGGCCTCTAACCTGAAAAAACTTTCCTTTCCAACTGCCCCAAATTACTCAAGGTGATTTCCCATCTCCGCGAGCTCAGAGCGTTCAGGTTCTGGCCTGATTCTGCGCCTCCCCTTCTGGGATCAAATTCCCTCTCTCAAAACGCAGGTTTCTTTCTTGCTCTCACTTGCGTGCCATGCCTCCCTTTTCACGGCAGTATCTTCTCTCTTCTCGTAGCCCAAAAGCACATGGAGAGCAGGGCCTGTGTCTCATTCTTCTTATTAACTCTTGTGTCTTCCAAAGCCCCTGGCATCCACAAACCTCACTCAAACAGTCAACCGATGTTTATTGCGTTGACTTATTCCTCCAATAATAATAACAATAATGGCTACCACATAGAGAGCATTTACTATGTGCCAAACAGTGTTCTAGGTACTTGGCATGGATGAATTCATTCAACCCTCCCAACCAACCCTCATATTATCCCCATTTTACAGATGGGGAAACTGGTAGACAAGTTGGTTAAGTAACTGTCCACAGGTCACAGGGCCCATAAACCATGGCGGAGCCAAGATTTGAACCCAGGTCTTTTTCTGGCTCCATTGACCATCTTCTAAACTATTCAGCTACGTTGCCTCATCCAATGTGCATGAAGACCTTGACATGAGTTACCAGTTCAGTGCCCCAAAAGCTATTCTTTGCTGTCATAGCCACAGAACCACCAGCTTGGTTTGACTTCCCGATGGCTATTTGCAGCTACGCTTGTGCCGTAAGTGAGCTCCTGGTTTTGTTTCCAACCAGGCAGCCCTTGCGGCACAGGGAAGCCCTCGGACTGTGTGGAAGGTATTGTGGGGATGAGGAGCTGTAGTCGATTCCTTTTCAAATTTTCCATCCAGGGTAAAAAACAAAACAAAACAAAAACAAAAAAAAACCACAGACTTATAACCCTGGTACAAAGCAAGGACATTGTGATGGGTAATTGCACGTGTCAGCACACTGGGCCGGGGGGTGCCCGGATGGCCAGTGAAACATGGTTTCTGGATGTACCCATGAGAGCGTTTCTGCATGAGATTAGCAAGGAAATTGCTCTCGCCGGTGTGCGTGGGCATCACCCAATCCATTGAGGGCCTGAACAGAACAACAAGTGGAGAAAAGAGGTATTTGCCCCCCTTTTGTCCCTGCCTGTTTGAGCTGGGACACTGGTATTCTCCTGCCCTTGGACTGCACCTCCCAACCTTGGCTCCCCTGGTTCTCAGGACTTTTGGGCTCCAACCAGAACTACACCACCACTTCACTGGGTCTCCAGACTGTGGGCTAGAGAATGATATGGGGAGAACCAGGATACCCCTGGCCTGTAGGGCACTTTGTTTTGACTGTCACCATCATCTGCTGGTTCTTTAGAGTTTAGGTGCCTTTTGTCTTCTTGAAGCGTACACGGTTCCCAAAGAAAAGCCATGTGTAATGTCAGCAGAAAGATCTTTCGATATGGAGTACAGAGACTTGGAATTGAGCCCCACCCCAGTCACTCTCTCTGTAGGTAACAGAGTTCCGAAATCCCTCATCCCCCATGAAACAAAAGGGTTGGACTGGCTATCTGTGAGGACCCTTCCAGCCGCAAGAACCAGCAGTCTTTGATTACAGGTGGGCTGCCTGGACAGCCTCCCTCCAGGGTAGGACAGATAACACCAAAGCCCAATTAGAAGACTTTTCATGGTTTGCGTTCAGATCAGCTCTGCCGGAGATTTACGGGCCCTATCACCTGTGGGCAGTTACTTAACCAACTTGCACACCAGTTTCCCCATAGCCTGAGCCCTCCTCGTTTTCGCCAGAGCTGGCTCTGGCCAAGGGCAAGGAGAACATGGGCCTGCTGCTTCTGCCAGAGCTCAGGCATCTCCCACAGCCCCCGAGCTCCGCATTAGGGAAGCTTTGTTTTGGAAAGGTTCAGGGAGAAATTTATTGATGTAAGCTCAAAGTTGGTTCGTCACATTAAGAACTCAGCTTCCCCCCTCCCTTGGTCCCACTGGCTACAAAAGGAGCTTTGTGTGCCGTGGGGCAGCCAGTGCAGGATGTGACCACCAGACGGAATTCAATCTTTAATAGGCTGCAATGTCTACTCAGAAACACACCGCCCCGAGCTTCTGCACTGCCAGGGCTGGCTGCCCTGTGCATCGGTGCGGGTCAGAGTGACGGGGTCCGGCGCGGGGAGAGCACCAGCTTGGACCATGCTTCTTGTCCCATGCCTCCCATGCTTCTCCTGAAAATGAACAGAAATGGCTGGGAACACAGCCAGGTGAGCTCAGGGACTTCCCTTTCTCTGTGGCTCCCTCACAGGTACTGTGACAAGGGCTGCCCAGGGGGGTCTCACTCTGGTCAAGAGAGAGTATGGAGTGTGAATGGGACAGTAGAACCCTGTACTCAGAGGCTGCATCACCTTCCCTTCCACCCTCTCCCCAACCCCCTGCCTCACTCGGTGACCAATCAGCCCCCATCATACCCGAGGCCTAAACTGTGACATAGAGAAAAATGAGTCTCAGGCTCCCCGCTATTTTGTGGCTTCTCTTCCATCCAGGCCCCCGGGGCCTTCCCACTCTCCTCTTGCACCATCCCAACCCACATACCCAGCCCTCTGCTCGCCCTCAGATGCTCCAATGTCCCGCTGTCAGCCAGACCTCATGGTTGGAAAGTGATTTAAACTAAGCTCATTGCGATTTCCCCATGGGCTGGGATTATGCCTTTCTCTCTGTGTCCCCAAGCCCTCCACAGTGCCTGGCACACCAGTGTCACCTAATACACTGGAGTGAGGAGTGAATGCTAATGTTCTAAATTATACTTAATGTGATGCCCCTCCCAGAAGTACGTGCATTTTGTTCCCTTAACTAAATCCTAGTGGAAGAGATATTTGATGGCAGAGCACTTGCCCACGGCCATCAGACCTCACCAAAGAGGGGGCTGCCCTAAAAGTAAGGTTTGCCCTTCGGTGGGGTGGGGAGGGAAGGGCTGTTTGCAGGGGAGGGGAGCTACCCTGGCAGCAGAGAGGAAGGAAGCAGTAGTTTTTGGCTCTCTGAAAACGTTGCCTAGAGGCATCCTGGAGTCTGCCCAGCCTGCAAAAAGAGGATCATTCAAGACTGCGGCTGCCCCAGCTGCAGAGAAAAATTGAAAGAGTTTGGTCCATCCACAGGCAGCCAGCCAAGCGTGTGGCCATAAGGACTCTCATAGCCAGGGGGAAGGGGTAAAAGCCAGAGGCGAGAGTGGGACTGCATGTAGCTGGAGATCAGGGAAGGGTGATGATGGCAGAGGGAGCACTGGAGAAGGGAAATGGGTTTGCACACATAGACTCTAGGTTTGGAACCGCTTTCCAGGCAGAGCGAGCAGAGTCAAGGCCTGATGGCTGGAAGACACAGGAGTGCCGGGAAGAGTTTGGCAGGGCACAAGGTGTGTGAGGGGAGTAATAGGATATAAATTTGAAAAGGTCAGTTGGGATTCAATTATGGAGGGTCTTGGGCTATGCTAAAGAGTTTGAACTTTCTTCCATAGGCAAGGGGAGCATTGTAAGATCTCTTAGCAAAAAAAGGAACTTAATTCGGGAAATAAACCAAGATTTGCTCAGCACCAAAGATCAGGCACTCGACCAGTGTTATCACATGTAGTCCTCCCAGCGATTCCATGACGTGGGTGACATAATCCCCGAGTTGTAGTTGAGGAGATTACAGCACAAATTGGTTAGGGACATGCCCAAGTCACACAGCGAAATCCTCATGCAAGTACTTGAAATTTCCTGCTTGTGCATGCTACGTGGATGCGTGAAATGAGAACGTACTCCAACAAAACCAGGGTGAACATCAACAGAACAAACAGATAGGGCGAAAATACAAGAAATGGTGCAATTAACCCAGAGTCCAAGGGAAAAAAAAAAATCCCAGAATGACAGCTGTCTCAAAAGAAATTGGTGTCCAATAAAATGTCAATGGGTCCCAAGGAGAAAGCCTTTTAGAAGAATATAATAGATTCCCAGAAACACATAGAATGAGTAAAAAGCTAGATAATATTTGAGACAGGAGGGCAAAGACTTAGTTTCTTTGCCTAAACAGAAACAAGAAAGAATCAAAAATTCTGGGAAGAGCAAACCACTAATCAAGAAAGTCATGGTCCAAAAATGAAACGACAGAACAGGTAAGATGAATTGGAGCAAACGGTAGCACATAAAAACGTCTATTTGATCTTGGGGCTCAGAACATTGTCCTTTGAGTGACACAGGTGTCTTCCCTTGGACATTCGGGGAAAAAAATACGATCATAGGCCATCACCGGGCCCTGTGATATTTACCCACACAAAATATACTACTCCGGTTGCTATTCATTGGTCTTCAACTTTTAAAATGGACTGTGAACAAAGAAGGGAAAGTTCACTATGATTTTAGGGCAGGATATAATGTGACCACACTTGACAATGTAGAAACTAAAAAATAGCTGAGAGAAACACTTAGCAACCTAAGTGTCCATCAATAGATGAATGGATAGAGTAGTTGTGGTACAGATACACAAGGAATATTCGCCACAAAAAGGAATGAAATCTCGCCATTTGTAACAACATGGATGGACCTAGAGGCTATTACACCATGTGAAGTAGGCAGACGGAGAAAGACAAATACCATATGTGTTCACTTTATGGGAAATCTAAAAGGCAAACAAATGAACAAACAAAACAAAACAAAAGCAGACTCATAAACACAGAAAACAAACGGGGGGTTGCCAGAGGGGAGGGGAGGGGAGGGAAGGGGAGGCGAGGGGCGAGGGGTGAAATGGGTGAAGAGAGTTAAGAAGCGTAAACTTCTAGTTATAAAACAAAGAAATCACCAGAAGGAAAAGTACAACACAGGGAATATAGTCCATAACATCGCAGCAGCTCTGTACAACGACAGATGGTAACCAGACCGCTTGTATTCCTGAAACCAATATAATAGTGTATGTCAATTATAATTCAATAAAAAAATATCAGCTGAGAGAAGAGGTGGGAGGAGAGGAAGACAGGACGATGATGCTAGTGTCCTACTTTATGGGGTAAGGAGTCAGGTATGATTGAGAGCTGATGAAATAAGAGTCATCAAGAGAGGAACTAGGAATAGTGACTGCATGAGTTAGAATTCAAGAAAAACGGAGTTGTCAGGGGGAGTAGACCTCACACAGCTCCAGGAGCTGCTTAAATGGTATATGTAAGCTCCCTGCCTCTGGTTTTGGGGTTGGGCCTGAAGTCAGAAGCACCGGCAGCTGGGAAGAAAAGATGGAAGTGAGGAAAAGGAAGAACCACCTGGAACCCACAAAGACAACCAGAAACCCGCATCTGTCTCTGTGCCTCCGGTCTCTGTGATGTGGCTGAGCTCCTGGGGAAGCAGGTGCCCCCCTCCTGCAGCCGCACGTGCGGCTGGCCCAGGACACACAGGAGCTGAAGGAGGAGAATGAGAAGGAGCTGGAGGAGTCCCCGGCAGCCCGCCAATGAGGTGAACTGCCCGGCGGTGGTCGCCGGAGCCGCAGCAGCGCCTGGCCCCCCGCCAACCTTCAGCGAGCAAAATGACTACTGCTTCATATCTGCCTTCTGACTCTTGCACAAACGTCCCTCGTGGCTGACCCTGGCTTGGAACCACCGCGGGGACGGAATGGGGGGGGAATGTGGCTCTTACTCGATCAAGTTGACACAGTACAAGTTGATAGACACTGAAACACCGCAAGAGGGACAAGGGTGGTGGTGGCAGGGTGGGCTCCCTGCAAGCAGATGCTGAGACGGGGCTTGGGGTGCACGATGTGTATTAGGAGGGACACTTGTGAAAAGAAGGGGAAAGAAAAAATTGGCCAGAGAGAGAAGTCAACCGTGATGCAGCCCAAGCAAGCCGGTCCAGAGCTGGAGTGAGCATTCCCCATCAGAGGCCCATGTTGGGCGGAAATGGCCTTATTCCTTCGCTGTGCTCGGTCGCCGGGGGCAGGCTGCCCCCCCAAGGGTGGGACCTGGGGCCAGGTGGCTCTCAAAGCGTCTGAGGCTGACCACGCGGGAGCTGGCAGCTGGTGGCCATCTGCTGCCCATGCTCCCCACACCTGTTTTGGAAGGCCTGGACGGTGCTTTTCCATGTCTCCCCAACTGTACGCGTGAGCTAAATCCTGCTTTATCAGAGCAGGGAGACAACAGATAATGTCCCCAGAGGAACCACCGGAACACAACAGTATTGGCGTATGACTAAGAGACAGGAAGGTAAACTGGCAGAACCCAAAACCGAAGCAGTTAAAAGCCGTAGCCTCTGAGAGGCAAGACTGAATCCAAGGAATGGAATGGAAATCTGTTTTTAACTATAAGCCCTTCTGTACCATTTTATTTTTCTAACCATGTGCATGTAGTTCTTCAATTAAATATTTGTAAAGTTTTTAAAAATTCGGGTCTATCTGATTCCAAAGCCACATCCCAGAGTTGTGCCCCAAGCAGGTCTATTGGGAGGGGGCAGACGGAACCTCCCCCTTCTCCTGGGGAGGCAGGCGCAGCTGTGAGGGCCTGGCCTGGGCTTGGCATGCGATGCCTGTCCCATCCATTCCCAAGGCAGGAAGCTGGCCAACTCCTTCATCTTGTGCCCCAAATGGACAGGTGCCCAGCCCCAAGAGTCAGGGGAAATACCAGCCCCTGCATTGTGCTGGATCGGGGGCCTCCCCATTTCCACGGGCAAGCTGCTGGATTTGCAATCTCCGAGAACAGGGGTGCCCTTTGGCATATCCGGGCCCCTCCCAAGCTTTCACATCTCTGATTCAGACTCCAAGCAGCAGGGCCCACACCTGGAGAACGCCAGCAGCCAGACTGGCACAGAAAGATGGCTTTGTCGGCCGTGAAGTACTCCTCGAAGGCTAGCTGGACCGGCGGTTAATGTGGGAGGGTCAGTTTGTCAGGTGATGGTCCTTCTTGTTTAAAAAAAAAAATATATATATATATATGTTTATGAATGGCATACAACTACACCCCACCGCCCTAACACAATCATTGCCTGTTCCGGTGTTTCCTCTCATTTCCTCCTCCTCCGCATCTGGGTTTTTTAAAGCTAGTTGCCATCACATTGTACATAAATTTCGACCCTTCCCTCTTCTGCCAAATTTATATCATAAGCATTTTCCATGCTGCTACCTAGGCTCCATAACTATCATTTGAAATAGCTGCATCGTCTGAAGTCGGGGATTTTGACCCAGAACCTACTAACACAGGACCCCGGTGCACAGTAGACAATGAACACATATATTGTTTCATGAATGGAATGAGTAACTGGGCCTTAATTTGTTTCACTCTTCTCCTACTGTGAGGTATTTAAGGAATCTGTTTCCAATTTTTCAGACACATTGTCTTATTTCTTCCCTGGACATCTTCCTTTTTTTTCCCTTTTCCATTCACTGTCCCCAACAAACCCCTAAATTCTGCTCTTTGCCTGCCTTTCCCAAATCACATGGCCTCTGTCCTTCACGTATCGTAAATCTACCAGTTGCGTGTTGAGCAAGCCCCTGGTCCCATGAGAAAAGGCAAATCGTGCTGACGGGTGGGTTGCGGAGTGGGGAGCGTGGGGCCCATGTAAGCTGGCCCTCCATGTATTTCAGAGTCCCTGTGCTCCGTCAGCACTGCTGTCACCATCCCATACGCTTTGGCTTGAAATAGTGGCCCAGACCCTGCCAGCTATTTCATCTTGGTGCTTATGTTTTTCATGTGAATTTAAACATTCAAACATCATGGGCATGAAACATAAACACTCAACCCGCCACGGCATTTTAATGAGGTTCAACTGGGTTCAGTACGTTCCATTACTTCAATTGTCTAAAAGCTTTTTGACCCAGATCACTTCCTTAGGTCTGGCCCATTACAGCCAAGACAAACTTTGTGTTTTCTGAGCACTTTAAAGGTTGGAGGGAATTATTCTGGGCAGATGGTGAACACAGAGCCCCCCGCTTCCCCCCTGCCCCAACCGGCTCTGATTAGCTGGGCCGGCAATTTAATTGATCCACTCAAAATCCCCTAAAGAGGAAAGGGCTAAGGAATAAACCACGACCAGAGAGCGTCATCATTCACCCTGAAAATGCTCCCACACACTTTTGCCCTGTGCCCTCGCTTTTCCAATCAGAGCCACCTCTGCGGCCCTTGGATGCTTCTCATGGAGCAAGGAAAGAGTTATTCGTATTCCTCTCTGACAGGTGTGGCAACAGAGGTCTAGAAAGATAAGGTGACTTGTCCAAGACCACAGGGCAAAGAGCTAGCTCTCCAAGGTTCCTTCTACTAAGCAGATTTAGGCACAGACTAAGCCATTGTGATAAAGAGGCTTCACAACACCCCAGTGCAGAGAGGTGGTCCAGGCCATTAGGTGACTTTGCCATCCTCAACACACAGCTGCCGCGTGGGAGATGCTTCCCCTGTGGCCCTCACCCCTGCTGTAGGAAGAAGAAAAGGGCAGGGGAGGGGTCATGCCTTCCTGTTAGGGCCAACTCAAATGTGGGTTGTGTCTACTCATATCCCAGCGGTTGGCTGTGGCTGTATGGACATACCGAGCAGCATGGGAGGCTGGCTGGGGGGTGAGCAGCTCAAACTCAGGAGTTCTATCACCAAATGAGGGGGGACAGATATCAGTGGACAGGCAGCACACTCCAGCATACACACCATGGGTGACCCCACGGGTGGTAGGAAAGGGAAGCCCAGTGAGAGCTCGTTTTCAGCAGCTCTGGTTGTCCTGGATTTGCTCCCCAGTCCCTGAGCAGAGCTTGTGGCCAGCCTCTCCCTGCAAGACCCCTGGCCCCCAGCAGCACCAGGGGACCTGGTTATGATCCACACCATACCTGGGCTCGGAGCAAAGGAAAAATGCACAGAAACTGGGAAAAATCTCACCCACAGGAAGCTTACAGCTTAAGAAGCAACAAAGCTCGGGGCACCTGGGGNAAGGACATTGTGATGGGTAATTGCACGTGTCAGCACACTGGGCCGGGGGGTGCCCGGATGGCCAGTGAAACATGGTTTCTGGATGTACCCATGAGAGCGTTTCTGCATGAGATTAGCAAGGAAATTGGTGAAATCAGTAAAATAGATTGCTCTCGCCGGTGTGCGTGGGCATCACCCAATCCATTGAGGGCCTGAACAGAACAACAAGTGGAGAAAAGAGGTATTTGCCCCCCTTTTGTCCCTGCCTGTTTGAGCTGGGACACTGGTATTCTCCTGCCCTTGGACTGCACCTCCCAACCTTGGCTCCCCTGGTTCTCAGGACTTTTGGGCTCCAACCAGAACTACACCACCACTTCACTGGGTCTCCAGACTGTGGGCTAGAGAATGATATGGGGAGAACCAGGATACCCCTGGCCTGTAGGGCACTTTGTTTTGACTGTCACCATCATCTGCTGGTTCTTTAGAGTTTAGGTGCCTTTTGTCTTCTTGAAGCGTACACGGTTCCCAAAGAAAAGCCATGTGTAATGTCAGCAGAAAGATCTTTCGATATGGAGTACAGAGACTTGGAATTGAGCCCCACCCCAGTCACTCTCTCTGTAGGTAACAGAGTTCCGAAATCCCTCATCCCCCATGAAACAAAAGGGTTGGACTGGCTATCTGTGAGGACCCTTCCAGCCGCAAGAACCATCAGTCTTTGATTACAGGTGGGCTGCCTGGACAGCCTCCCTCCAGGGTAGGACAGATAACACCAAAGCCCAATTAGAAGACTTTTCATGGTTTGCGTTCAGATCAGCTCTGCCGGAGATTTACGGGCCCTATCACCTGTGGGCAGTTACTTAACCAACTTGCACACCAGTTTCCCCATAGCCTGAGCCCTCCTCGTTTTCGCCAGAGCTGGCTCTGGCCAAGGGCAAGGAGAACATGGGCCTGCTGCTTCTGCCAGAGCTCAGGCATCTCCCACAGCCCCCGAGCTCCGCATTAGGGAAGCTTTGTTTTGGAAAGGTTCAGGGAGAAATTTATTGATGTAAGCTCAAAGTTGGTTCGTCACATTAAGAACTCAGCTTCCCCCCTCCCTTGGTCCCACTGGCTACAAAAGGAGCTTTGTGTGCCGTGGGGCAGCCAGTGCAGGATGTGACCACCAGACGGAATTCAATCTTTAATAGGCTGCAATGTCTACTCAGAAACACACCGCCCCGAGCTTCTGCACTGCCAGGGCTGGCTGCCCTGTGCATCGGTGCGGGTCAGAGTGACGGGGTCCGGCGCGGGGAGAGCACCAGCTTGGACCATGCTTCTTGTCCCATGCCTCCCATGCTTCTCCTGAAAATGAACAGAAATGGCTGGGAACACAGCCAGGTGAGCTCAGGGACTTCCCTTTCTCTGTGGCTCCCTCACAGGTACTGTGACAAGGGCTGCCCAGGGGGGTCTCACTCTGGTCAAGAGAGAGTATGGAGTGTGAATGGGACAGTAGAACCCTGTACTCAGAGGCTGCATCACCTTCCCTTCCACCCTCTCCCCAACCCCCTGCCTCACTCGGTGACCGAGCAGCCCCCATCATACCCGAGGCCTAAACTGTGACATAGAGAAAAATGAGTCTCAGGCTCCCCGCTATTTTGTGGCTTCTCTTCCATCCAGGCCCCCGGGGCCTTCCCACTCTCCTCTTGCACCATCCCAACCCACATACCCAGCCCTCTGCTCGCCCTCAGATGCTCCAATGTCCCGCTGTCAGCCAGACCTCATGGTTGGAAAGTGATTTAAACTAAGCTCATTGCGATTTCCCCATGGGCTGGGATTATGCCTTTCTCTCTGTGTCCCCAAGCCCTCCACAGTGCCTGGCACACCAGTGTCACCTAATACACTGGAGTGAGGAGTGAATGCTAATGTTCTAAATTATACTTAATGTGATGCCCCTCCCAGAAGTACGTGCATTTTGTTCCCTTAACTAAATCCTAGTGGAAGAGATATTTGATGGCAGAGCACTTGCCCACGGCCATCAGACCTCACCAAAGAGGGGGCTGCCCTAAAAGTAAGGTTTGCCCTTCGGTGGGGTGGGGAGGGAAGGGCTGTTTGCAGGGGAGGGGAGCTACCCTGGCAGCAGAGAGGAAGGAAGCAGTAGTTTTTGGCTCTCTGAAAACGTTGCCTAGAGGCATCCTGGAGTCTGCCCAGCCTGCAAAAAGAGGATCATTCAAGACTGCGGCTGCCCCAGCTGCAGAGAAAAATTGAAAGAGTTTGGTCCATCCACAGGCAGCCAGCCAAGCGTGTGGCCATAAGGACTCTCATAGCCAGGGGGAAGGGGTAAAAGCCAGAGGCGAGAGTGGGACTGCATGTAGCTGGAGATCAGGGAAGGGTGATGATGGCAGAGGGAGCACTGGAGAAGGGAAATGGGTTTGCACACATAGACTCTAGGTTTGGAACCGCTTTCCAGGCAGAGCGAGCAGAGTCAAGGCCTGATGGCTGGAAGACACAGGAGTGCCGGGAAGAGTTTGGCAGGGCACAAGGTGTGTGAGGGGAGTAATAGGATATAAATTTGAAAAGGTCAGTTGGGATTCAATTATGGAGGGTCTTGGGCTATGCTAAAGAGTTTGAACTTTCTTCCATAGGCAAGGGGAGCATTGTAAGATCTCTTAGCAAAAAAAGGAACTTAATTCGGGAAATAAACCAAGATTTGCTCAGCACCAAAGATCAGGCACTCGACCAGTGTTATCACATGTAGTCCTCCCAGCGATTCCATGACGTGGGTGACATAATCCCCGAGTTGTAGTTGAGGAGATTACAGCACAAATTGGTTAGGGACATGCCCAAGTCACACAGCGAAATCCTCATGCAAGTACTTGAAATTTCCTGCTTGTGCATGCTACGTGGATGCGTGAAATGAGAACGTACTCCAACAAAACCAGGGTGAACATCAACAGAACAAACAGATAGGGCGAAAATACAAGAAATGGTGCAATTAACCCAGAGTCCAAGGGAAAAAAAAAAATCCCAGAATGACAGCTGTCTCAAAAGAAATTGGTGTCCAATAAAATGTCAATGGGTCCCAAGGAGAAAGCCTTTTAGAAGAATATAATAGATTCCCAGAAACACATAGAATGAGTAAAAAGCTAGATAATATTTGAGACAGGAGGGCAAAGACTTAGTTTCTTTGCCTAAACAGAAACAAGAAAGAATCAAAAATTCTGGGAAGAGCAAACCACTAATCAAGAAAGTCATGGTCCAAAAATGAAACGACAGAACAGGTAAGATGAATTGGAGCAAACGGTAGCACATAAAAACGTCTATTTGATCTTGGGGCTCAGAACATTGTCCTTTGAGTGACACAGGTGTCTTCCCTTGGACATTCGGGGAAAAAAATACGATCATAGGCCATCACCGGGCCCTGTGATATTTACCCACACAAAATATACTACTCCGGTTGCTATTCATTGGTCTTCAACTTTTAAAATGGACTGTGAACAAAGAAGGGAAAGTTCACTATGATTTTAGGGCAGGATATAATGTGACCACACTTGACAATGTAGAAACTAAAAAATAGCTGAGAGAAACACTTAGCAACCTAAGTGTCCATCAATAGATGAATGGATAGAGTAGTTGTGGTACAGATACACAAGGAATATTCGCCACAAAAAGGAATGAAATCTCGCCATTTGTAACAACATGGATGGACCTAGAGGCTATTACACCATGTGAAGTAGGCAGACGGAGAAAGACAAATACCATATGTGTTCACTTTATGGGAAATCTAAAAGGCAAACAAATGAACAAACAAAACAAAACAAAAGCAGACTCATAAACACAGAAAACAAACGGGGGGTTGCCAGAGGGGAGGGGAGGGGAGGGAAGGGGAGGCGAGGGGCGAGGGGTGAAATGGGTGAAGAGAGTTAAGAAGCGTAAACTTCTAGTTATAAAACAAAGAAATCACCGGAAGGAAAAGTACAACACAGGGAATATAGTCCATAACATCGCAGCAGCTCTGTACAACGACAGATGGTAACCAGACCGCTTGTATTCCTGAAACCAATATAATAGTGTATGTCAATTATAATTCAATAAAAAAATATCAGCTGAGAGAAGAGGTGGGAGGAGAGGAAGACAGGACGATGATGCTAGTGTCCTACTTTATGGGGTAAGGAGTCAGGTATGATTGAGAGCTGATGAAATAAGAGTCATCAAGAGAGGAACTAGGAATAGTGACTGCATGAGTTAGAATTCAAGAAAAACGGAGTTGTCAGGGGGAGTAGACCTCACACAGCTCCAGGAGCTGCTTAAATGGTATATGTAAGCTCCCTGCCTCTGGTTTTGGGGTTGGGCCTGAAGTCAGAAGCACCGGCAGCTGGGAAGAAAAGATGGAAGTGAGGAAAAGGAAGAACCACCTGGAACCCACAAAGACAACCAGAAACCCGCATCTGTCTCTGTGCCTCCGGTCTCTGTGATGTGGCTGAGCTCCTGGGGAAGCAGGTGCCCCCCTCCTGCAGCCGCACGTGCGGCTGGCCCAGGACACACAGGAGCTGAAGGAGGAGAATGAGAAGGAGCTGGAGGAGTCCCCGGCAGCCCGCCAATGAGGTGAACTGCCCGGCGGTGGTCGCCGGAGCCGCAGCAGCGCCTGGCCCCCCGCCAACCTTCAGCGAGCAAAATGACTACTGCTTCATATCTGCCTTCTGACTCTTGCACAAACGTCCCTCGTGGCTGACCCTGGCTTGGAACCACCGCGGGGACGGAATGGGGGGGGAATGTGGCTCTTACTCGATCAAGTTGACACAGTACAAGTTGATAGACACTGAAACACCGCAAGAGGGACAAGGGTGGTGGTGGCAGGGTGGGCTCCCTGCAAGCAGATGCTGAGACGGGGCTTGGGGTGCACGATGTGTATTAGGAGGGACACTTGTGAAAAGAAGGGGAAAGAAAAAATTGGCCAGAGAGAGAAGTCAACCGTGATGCAGCCCAAGCAAGCCGGTCCAGAGCTGGAGTGAGCATTCCCCATCAGAGGCCCATGTTGGGCGGAAATGGCCTTATTCCTTCGCTGTGCTCGGTCGCCGGGGGCAGGCTGCCCCCCCAAGGGTGGGACCTGGGGCCAGGTGGCTCTCAAAGCGTCTGAGGCTGACCACGCGGGAGCTGGCAGCTGGTGGCCATCTGCTGCCCATGCTCCCCACACCTGTTTTGGAAGGCCTGGACGGTGCTTTTCCATGTCTCCCCAACTGTACGCGTGAGCTAAATCCTGCTTTATCAGAGCAGGGAGACAACAGATAATGTCCCCAGAGGAACCACCGGAACACAACAGTATTGGCGTATGACTAAGAGACAGGAAGGTAAACTGGCAGAACCCAAAACCGAAGCAGTTAAAAGCCGTAGCCTCTGAGAGGCAAGACTGAATCCAAGGAATGGAATGGAAATCTGTTTTTAACTATAAGCCCTTCTGTACCATTTTATTTTTCTAACCATGTGCATGTAGTTCTTCAATTAAATATTTGTAAAGTTTTTAAAAATTCGGGTCTATCTGATTCCAAAGCCACATCCCAGAGTTGTGCCCCAAGCAGGTCTATTGGGAGGGGGCAGACGGAACCTCCCCCTTCTCCTGGGGAGGCAGGCGCAGCTGTGAGGGCCTGGCCTGGGCTTGGCATGCGATGCCTGTCCCATCCATTCCCAAGGCAGGAAGCTGGCCAACTCCTTCATCTTGTGCCCCAAATGGACAGGTGCCCAGCCCCAAGAGTCAGGGGAAATACCAGCCCCTGCATTGTGCTGGATCGGGGGCCTCCCCATTTCCACGGGCAAGCTGCTGGATTTGCAATCTCCGAGAACAGGGGTGCCCTTTGGCATATCCGGGCCCCTCCCAAGCTTTCACATCTCTGATTCAGACTCCAAGCAGCAGGGCCCACACCTGGAGAACGCCAGCAGCCAGACTGGCACAGAAAGATGGCTTTGTCGGCCGTGAAGTACTCCTCGAAGGCTAGCTGGACCGGCGGTTAATGTGGGAGGGTCAGTTTGTCAGGTGATGGTCCTTCTTGTTTAAAAAAAAAATATATATATATATATGTTTATGAATGGCATACAACTACACCCCACCGCCCTAACACAATCATTGCCTGTTCCGGTGTTTCCTCTCATTTCCTCCTCCTCCGCATCTGGGTTTTTTAAAGCTAGTTGCCATCACATTGTACATAAATTTCGACCCTTCCCTCTTCTGCCAAATTTATATCATAAGCATTTTCCATGCTGCTACCTAGGCTCCATAACTATCATTTGAAATAGCTGCATCGTCTGAAGTCGGGGATTTTGACCCAGAACCTACTAACACAGGACCCCGGTGCACAGTAGACAATGAACACATATATTGTTTCATGAATGGAATGAGTAACTGGGCCTTAATTTGTTTCACTCTTCTCCTACTGTGAGGTATTTAAGGAATCTGTTTCCAATTTTTCAGACACATTGTCTTATTTCTTCCCTGGACATCTTCCTTTTTTTTCCCTTTTCCATTCACTGTCCCCAACAAACCCCTAAATTCTGCTCTTTGCCTGCCTTTCCCAAATCACATGGCCTCTGTCCTTCACGTATCGTAAATCTACCAGTTGCGTGTTGAGCAAGCCCCTGGTCCCATGAGAAAAGGCAAATCGTGCTGACGGGTGGGTTGCGGAGTGGGGAGCGTGGGGCCCATGTAAGCTGGCCCTCCATGTATTTCAGAGTCCCTGTGCTCCGTCAGCACTGCTGTCACCATCCCATACGCTTTGGCTTGAAATAGTGGCCCAGACCCTGCCAGCTATTTCATCTTGGTGCTTATGTTTTTCATGTGAATTTAAACATTCAAACATCATGGGCATGAAACATAAACACTCAACCCGCCACGGCATTTTAATGAGGTTCAACTGGGTTCAGTACGTTCCATTACTTCAATTGTCTAAAAGCTTTTTGACCCAGATCACTTCCTTAGGTCTGGCCCATTACAGCCAAGACAAACTTTGTGTTTTCTGAGCACTTTAAAGGTTGGAGGGAATTATTCTGGGCAGATGGTGAACACAGAGCCCCCCGCTTCCCCCCTGCCCCAACCGGCTCTGATTAGCTGGGCCGGCAATTTAATTGATCCACTCAAAATCCCCTAAAGAGGAAAGGGCTAAGGAATAAACCACGACCAGAGAGCGTCATCATTCACCCTGAAAATGCTCCCACACACTTTTGCCCTGTGCCCTCGCTTTTCCAATCAGAGCCACCTCTGCGGCCCTTGGATGCTTCTCATGGAGCAAGGAAAGAGTTATTCGTATTCCTCTCTGACAGGTGTGGCAACAGAGGTCTAGAAAGATAAGGTGACTTGTCCAAGACCACAGGGCAAAGAGCTAGCTCTCCAAGGTTCCTTCTACTAAGCAGATTTAGGCACAGACTAAGCCATTGTGATAAAGAGGCTTCACAACACCCCAGTGCAGAGAGGTGGTC
The DNA here is from genome assembly GCF_002007445.2 of Ailuropoda melanoleuca. Classification (NCBI taxonomy): domain Eukaryota; kingdom Metazoa; phylum Chordata; class Mammalia; order Carnivora; family Ursidae; genus Ailuropoda; species Ailuropoda melanoleuca. The sequence continues at coordinate 16,021,511 of NC_048231.1, read as the reverse complement.
CAGGCCATTAGGTGACTTTGCCATCCTCAACACACAGCTGCCGCGTGGGAGATGCTTCCCCTGTGGCCCTCACCCCTGCTGTAGGAAGAAGAAAAGGGCAGGGGAGGGGTCATGCCTTCCTGTTAGGGCCAACTCAAATGTGGGTTGTGTCTACTCATATCCCAGCGGTTGGCTGTGGCTGTATGGACATACCGAGCAGCATGGGAGGCTGGCTGGGGGGTGAGCAGCTCAAACTCAGGAGTTCTATCACCAAATGAGGGGGGACAGATATCAGTGGACAGGCAGCACACTCCAGCATACACACCATGGGTGACCCCACGGGTGGTAGGAAAGGGAAGCCCAGTGAGAGCTCGTTTTCAGCAGCTCTGGTTGTCCTGGATTTGCTCCCCAGTCCCTGAGCAGAGCTTGTGGCCAGCCTCTCCCTGCAAGACCCCTGGCCCCCAGCAGCACCAGGGGACCTGGTTATGATCCACACCATACCTGGGCTCGGAGCAAAGGAAAAATGCACAGAAACTGGGAAAAATCTCACCCACAGGAAGCTTACAGCTTAAGAAGCAACAAAGCTCGGGGCACCTGGGGGGCACAGTGGTTAAGCGTCTGCCTTTGGCTCAGGGCGTGATCCCGGCGTTATGGGATCGAGCCCCACATCAGGCTCCTCTGCTATGACCCTGCTTCTTCCTCTCCCACTCCCCCTGCTTGTGTTCCCTCTCTCGCTGGCTGTCTCTATCTCTGTAAAATAAATAAATAAAATCTTTTTAAAAAAAAAAAAAGAAGCAACAAAGCTGGACACAAAAAGGACATGCTGCTGACCAGAGAACAAAGAATTAGACCAGCAGGTGAGTGAATGGCAAAGCACGGACACATATCCCAGGAAAGGGTTTCCCTTCCAGGGGAGGGCATCTAAGGATCAAGTGGAAACCCCTGGACCGGACTGGACTCATCTTCAAGGGTGGCCTCCTGCCTACCCTCCATTTCCCACCATCTGCCCCTGTGCACCAACTCTCCCCACCCAAACAGCTCGCCGCAGAGCCTGCCAGGCACACAAACTTACCTTATTCCTTCGTTCTGCTAGTCTAGCTCAGAGATCTTATCAAGAGTTCCCTGAATCTCCGGAACCACAATCAGTCACTTCTATCTCTATAATCCCAAAGCACCTTTGTAGACGCAGGTCACATCTCTTACACATTGTAGGTATTATGATCAGTTGGGCATAAATGTGTCAACCCAGAGTAAGAATTTCACCAAATCTTGCACACCCAGTGTTTCACACAGTACCTGGGAAATAATGAGGGTTAAATGAATGAATGACTTAAAAAGGCAGGATTGTATCTTACTTATCACCATACACCTGCTGTACAATACATGCACATGCCTGGCATATAGTTGGTGGTCGATAAATGAAGCTTGATTGACTTAACTTGAACTTAACTAAAGAGAAGTTCAAGCAGGTGCAGCAAAGACAGGCCCCAAAGGCACAATTCACCTGGTGAAACCCAGTCCTGTTACACCAACAGGATTTTTTTTTAAGATTGTATTTATTTATTTATTTATTTGAGAGCAAGCAAGAGTGAGAGAGAGCACAAGCAGGGTGGGTGAGCAGCAGAGGAAGAGGAGAAGCAGGCTCCTCACTGAGCAGGGACCCCAGAGTGGGGCTTGATCCCAGGACCCTGGGGTCATGACCTGAGCCAAAGGCAGAGGCTTAACCGCCTGAGCCACCAGGGCACACCACACCAATGGGATTTTCAGAGTCTATAGATCCCATATGGCCAGCCTGGTCTGCCCGGCAAGATGCGAGGCTTACAGTGCATTTGACAAAGGTTGTCTGGAGCGAAGACCAACCGCTCCTTTTCTCTCCCCATACATGGTCCCAGGGCTCAGCCGTTGGCCTGTGACTCTGGTCTCCACCCTCCACCCCTGGGCAGAGATTCCACCTCTCAGCAGGGCGCTATTAGATTGCTTTGTACTCAGTGCCTCTCCCTTGCTAAGCACAGGCTCGTCACCGAGGTAGAGCAGTGAACTAGGCAGGTAAGGTCCCTGCCCACATGGACCACGCGAAGCTGCATGACCCCAAAGTGACCTGCTCAGGTGTTCCTCTCGCCTTGAGAGTAGCATCTTCCTTCAGGACACCAGGCATTTCACACTCAGCATATCTTCTCTCCTGAATTGGGATTCAGAGAAAGTGGGTGTGAGTCTGCCGTCTGAGTCCCAGACCTGCCCCCTGCCAGCCATGGGCATATCATTCATTCTCTCCAGACTTGTCCCTCATCTACAAAATGAGGTTGGTAACAACACCTGTTCCACCTGCCTTTCAGGGTTAGATGAGGGCTAATAGGTATGTGAAGGGCCACGGACGCTGTAAAGGAATAAATCTTGCCTAGTACTGTTACAGTTACTACAACTATCACTGCAGAACCCTTCCTTCTGATTTTCCTTCTGACCATCAGTGCCGCTGCCATTCTCCTGGCCCCCAAGCCTAAACAGGGCTGCTGTTTCTGTCTTGCTCTACTTTTTCTCCCCTTCATCAGCCACCCAAGCTCCTTTTCCCTGTTGGCAGTGCATTCTGGGCGGCACACATTTCTGGGCGCAGAAACCTCCCTCCCTCTATCTACAGTGATTGGCTCAGACCTCAGAGCTGGGCACATGACCTAAGCCAGCTCATTGGAGGCCTTCTGGAATTTTCTCACTAAAGCTATGAAAGAAAACTATCCCTTTCTGCTGACAGAGTATGATTCTGGGGCTCTGGCAACCACGGATGACATCATGTGGTATCAAGAGGAGGAGGAAAAGAAATACTATCCTGGATCAAGCTGTTCCTAAAGCTAGATCTTCCTGGACTTCCCAGGCACCCAAATAAAGATAAGCCCTCTTTTAAGCTACATTGAGTTGGGTTTCTATTGCTCAAAAATGGAAGACTCCTGACCAGTACAAGACTCAAAACTTAGGTGATATGTTCTATTTGTCCTTTAAGCCCCAACCCTTAATCTACAGGAGCTTGCACACAAAGTCCCTTCCACAACATGTTTCTGACACTGTTGTGGCCAGATTCCCTTTGTCTCATACCTGGGGGCAGTCTGGTGGGGAGAGCTGTGGGATTAGAGCCAGGCAGAGCTGAATGAGTCCGGCTCTGTTACTTACTCATTGGTCATGTGATCTCGGGCTTCTCTGGCCCTCAGTATCTTCATCTGTAAAGTGGGACAAATAATCCCTACCATGCATGGCTGCTGAGTGAAAACATGTCTATGAGGGTCCAATGGAAGCTCAATAAGAGGAAACCACCATTCCTATAATAATATAGTGGCCTCTTAGCTCTGTGAGTAAGGAGAAGGTAATGCATTCGTTCTATTTTCAGTGGGGACCCCAATTAACTTTTCTCGACTCAAACATGAAAAAATGACAGTAGCCCAGTCTGTGAAAACGCGGCCCGGGCAGCTGTAGAGAGAACAAGAGGTGATATAACTGCTGGAGGAATAATGTTTATTAGGCAGGGGTGGTCCCAGCACCAATGAGAGGGGTCCTGGTTCACAAAGTCCCAGCCACTGCAGCAGCCAATTAGAGGCCAGTGCCCCTGGAGAAGCCCAGCCAGGGCAGGGCAGGGCCAGGATCAAGGACAGGTCTTCAGAAGTAAAGAGAGTCCTCTGCCAGCTGAGATTGAAAGTGGGGTCGGTGTTGGGGAACTTGGTATTCAGGATTGACCTTGAGAGGGTGGTCTGTAGGCTCCCTGAAAATACCAAGCTCACAGCCCACTCTTTCCTCTTCTTGACCCCGGGCCAGGCTTATTGTTCCTGAAGAAAGAGAGGAGGAGGAGGAGTCTGGTACCTGGATTCCAATCTTATTTGCTGTAGAGGAGCTCTGTGACCTTGGGAAAGGGGCTTTCCCTCTCTGGGCCTTGGTGCCCTCCCTGTAGAGGGGGATGGGAAGGAGTGGCAGATGTTCCCTCAGGTGCCTGTGAGAGCTCACATTCTGAGTCCATGCCACCCTCAAGCCCTAAGGGGTTAATCAGACCTGGCTCCTACAACCCCCAACTGCACTAAAGGCTTTTTTTTCCTCAAGGTACCCAAGCAGGGCGTAGGGAGGGGGCAGCCTCCCAGTTTCTGCAGATGTGTGTCCTGAGAGAATTGATGGGGTGTGCATGGAAGGTGGGCAGCCCTGGGGACCCTGTCCCCACTGGACAGTGCTGCCTCTGTGGCACCCCCACATGGAGAAAGGTGAACCAGGAGCTAGGGGGTGAGCCTCCCTGTTTAACAGCTTTCCATTTGTTTACCAAAAAAATATTGTTCCATCATAAAAATTCCCAAAATAGTTCCTTCCCTGGCCAGACTGACTGGCGGGCGCCCAGCTTGGGAGCCCAGCCTCACTGGAGACATGCTCTCAGGGAGGTGAAAATAGCTGGGAAGGTGGGGGGCTGCCATTTGAGGACCACCAGCCCTACGCATCCTGTGAAGTGGGACACAGAGGGTTCGAACCACAGAATTGTCTCTCTGGGAGACTCTGGGCAGTGACAGGATTTTCCTCAGAGGCTCAGCAAATTTCTTTTTCGCTAAGAAGGGCATCTTCTGCTCCAGGGGGAGTGGCAGGGGGATGCTATCAGCTGGAGGTGGGACAGAGGCTTTATACCCTGCTGGAATGTTCTCTCCTCACTTTTCTGACTAGCAACCTTCTCATCTCACAGTTCTCAACTTAAATGGCAGTTCTTAAGAGAGCCCTCCCTTAAAACCTTCTCCCCATAAAGACCCAAACCAGGGCAAAGGCTGCACGGTCTCATAGGATTCTTCTTGTCCCCTTTGGAGCACTTACCATGATTTGTCCTTACAAATACAAGTATCAGTCTTTCCCATAGCCTGTAAGCTTCTTGGGCAGAGAACGTTGGTACCTTACCCATAGCAGGTGCTTCTTTAAGTATCATTCCCATTAACAGACTGTTTCCATAACTTGCCTGAAACTCAGAAAGCCCAAATAACTTGTCCAACATCAAGCAGCTCCTAAGTACCAGAAGCGGGATCTGAACCTGGGTCTGTCTGGCCCCAAAACCCACGTCTTAACCCCGCTGACCTGTTCCACATGCTCAGCGAGGCTGGACAAGTCACTGAATGAGAGGGCCCGAGCAGTCACAGTGTCCCATCTCTGTCACCTTGTTTCTGCCTTTGCAGGGAGAAGGAAGGTGTATAGGCCGCCCCCCAGAAGCCTCGATGCCTGTCCCAGACAGCCCACATCTCACAGGTGCTCAATAAGTATGTGTGGGCTTTGGGGTGAACGTTCCCTCTGCTGGGCCCCCAGACATCTCTCAGGGGCAGACCCGTCTTGGGGACCCCTGTTTCTATTTGGGGATGAGGGAGTGAAGGGCAGGGGTACAGAGAAAGGATTCCGTTCCATCCCTCCAACCTCTCTCTCCTCCCGTCCTCCACCCCAACCTAACCAGAGCAGGACCCCAAATAGGAAAGTGACCCGTGGTTGAGTCAGCCTCACAGAAGACTTTTGCCGCAACCACCCAGAGCTTCCAGGCTGGGCTTCGGAGCAAATGTGGGCGGGCACCCTCATTGCCCTCCTAAAAAGCCCTACTTTCATAACCAGACCTCCTTCATTCCTACCAATCTTAGGCGAAATGGGAATAAATTCACATTAGACTGTCATACATTAAATTTAATTAATTAAATAAGTCCACCTTAAAACGCTGGTTTTGTTGATCTACAAGATGCAATCTAAGCGATTATAATGGTTTGTCTTGCAAACCCGGCTTCAAGATGAGCCCTCACACCACATCCTGGGAAGAGAAAGAGAGAGAGAGCAATTTGAAAACTGAAGATGCTTCTGGAGGCCCTGTTCCACTCAGTGGGGATGGGCCCCACAGGCTGAGGAACAGGATGGGAGAGATTTTCTCCATGACCGGCTTCAGCTCTCACAAAGCGTAGCACCGCTTGGCAACTTACCTGGGTTCTGGTGTATAAATATGTGCATCTTTTAGCGCATCTTGGCCCCCTCAATGCAAGGCAGGTAGTGTGGGATGCTCAAAGCTGTGTCCATCCTATTTCAGTAGGGGAGTTATCTTCTGAGGTGATTTTCCTGGACATGACTTTCCTCTTTACATACTGACTTGAGAACCTGCCCCCACTTAGCATCTAACCATATCGTCACGCACACCTATTGCGGGGAAATCAGACCTTAGATCCAAACAAGAGAAAAACAATCTCCTGGAGTCCCACCACTACGCATTTCGGAGGGTCTTTTTCTTTTTTTTTTTTTTTTAAGATTTATTTATTTTAGAGAAAGAGAGCATGCCTGTGCGCGTTAATGAGGAAACGGGCAAAGGGAAAGAATCTTCAAGCAGACGCCCCACTGAATGGGGAGCCCAAAGTGGGGGTCCATCTCACAACCCTTGAGATCATGACCTGAGCTGCAATCAAGTGTCACTCAACCAAACGAGCCACCCAGGAGCCCCTCAGAGATCTTTTCTTAGGGCAAATGTATACAAATGAGTATTTATTATATCTATATCTCATAAAGAAAACACTGGAAAGATGGTCTTTTGAAATTTACAAGTTGCAATTTTTTTTCCAAGTCTTCTCTTTTCTTTTTTCTTTTAACATTTTATTCATTTGAGGGAGAGACTGCAGGGGAAGAGGGAGAAGCAGATTCCCCACCAAGCCGGGAGCCCAACTCAGGGCTCGATCCCAGGACCCTGGATCATGACCCAAGCTGAAGGCAGACACCTAAGCCACCCAGGTGTCCCTCAGTCTTTTCTTTAAGAACACAGCAGACTTGATTCTTTCCTTTTCCAATTCCCCTCCATACTCTAAGCCAATTTCCTGCACCGTTAATACTTGTACCAGAAAATCTCCTTGACACCCTCGATTCGAAGCAGGTGAGAGTCAAAAATCACTCCCAAGGGAAAAGGGGCTAAAGGAATGAGGACCAATCTTTTTCCTTTTCCTCAATTTGGCCTCTGGTTGTCCTGTAGGGAAGCAAGCCCTAGAAGACTGAATCTCTTCCGCAAATGACACCTGTGTTCTGCCCACCCCCAGGACGCTGAGCTGTACCCAATACTTGTACTATCTGTGAACAGGTAGGCTCCTTACCATCCCCTCCTGTGACCAGAAGAGACCGAGAGAAATGGAAGCGATACTTCAGCTGAGAAAGTACAGTTGACCCTTGGACAACGTGGGTGTTAGGGTGACCACTCCACACATAGTCGAAAATCAGTGTATGTATATATATATATTTTTTTGAAAATTAGTGTATAACTTTGGACTCCCCAAAACTTAATTACTGATAGCCTACTGTTGACTGGACACCCTATTAATAACACAAACAGTTGATTGGCTCATATTTTTGTATGTTGTATGCATTATATACTGTACCCTTACAATAAAGTAAGCTGGAGAAAAGAAAATGTTATTAAGAAAATCATAAGGAAGAGAAAATACATTTATAGTCGTGTACTGTATCTAAAAAAAAAACCACATATAGGTGAACCTGTATAGTTCGAACCTGTGTTGTTCAAGGGTCAACTGTATTTAGAAAATAAACACCCTTCTTTGCCCCCTTCAAATCATTTCTAGCTTCAGCTTGTTTCTTTTCCCAGTCGAGAAGAAAGATAACTTGAAGAGCAACAGGGTTCAGTGTTGAGTGCTAACTAGGAAAGAAAGAAAAAAAGTTCAACGCCCAACGTATTTTTTAAGGGCCTGGTCCCATTTCACATTGCTTTCCGCACTACTCCGGTGATTGCAAATCTAGCCCAAGGTTGGCTGAGGATTTGCAAAATTAGTGGTTTTGATTAAGTATTTGGACTTTGATCTTTGAATGGAATTAACCTTAAAAAGAAAACAGTGCTGCTTAGATGAAAGGACTCACCAGCCTCTTGCTCCCCTGAGTGTGGGCACCTCTACTCTATGGCCAAATGACTACTAAGGAATTTGATAATTACCTTTCCAGTTAGAATGGCACATATTCACTGCTCAGATTCAAGAATTTGTTTAAAAATGCAACTATAAATAGTGCAGGTACTTCCAGAGTTTCTAACATCAGTCTTGCAAATTTCCTGTACTTATGAATAGCCTGTTGTTCAAGCCACCCAGCCACAGTCAGCAAATGGACCCGGGTGAGCTAGTGCCCTTCGCCACCTTTGTATTTAGTTAACCACCTTGTTCCCAAAATAATCTGAGATGAGTTTTTAAAAATACATGCATGATGATGAAGGCAAAACAATAGATACACAGGGAAATTAAAGAAAAAAGGAAACGAGAAAAAAAAGACGAAGATGCAAACAGTGAGATTTTAGTTCTGCGGCTTATAAGGGTCTGTACACTCGCTCACGATCGCTTCAAATTTTAACATAAGCAATAAAAAAGGAGACATGGCCAGTTATATGATTCCGAGTCTCCATAAAATAAAATCCAGGTATTTAGGAGAAAAATAACTATGCCTAGAACAAGACCTAAGAGAAATTTCTTCCATTGATCGTTATAAAGAATACAACATTCTTACCATAAAGGTGGCCAGGAGTTCCACAATTTTGTCTCTTAAAACACCCCTCAGTGTAGGCCGATGGCTTCTTAAGAAACCTGAATTTGTTAAAAGCATTTCCACTGGAGACCAAAAGCATGCGGTTCAGATCCACAGTTGGTGTGACTTGTGGATAGATTTTAAGAACAAAAACAATCTATAGACTTTATGACCTTCGGGCCATCCTGATCAAACCTTATTTCTCCAACCCAAGCATTTGCAAGCACAGTGCGTTTGTGGTTGCTTTCTCCCTGACTAGCACTCGTGATGTCAGTTAAACATCATACTATTTGCTTTAACTTGAGCCAAGCCAGGGTAGGGTCGATGTTGCTGGCAGACAGTGCATGGAACTGACCACACCTCATCCCACCGTCCCCTTTCTTCTCTTACTTGGAAGACTTGAAATGCCAATTTCTCCCCTTTTCTTTCTATGCCATTCAAAGTCTATTTGGGCCCATCTCAGGATAGCTTCTCAAGCAGTACCGCCTTTAGACAAGTGCAGCTATGCCCCCCTCGAACTTTTCTAAGTCCCCCTCTGTTGCCCCAGATCTTGTATCTTCCCTTTGGGATGCTCTCTAATCCCTCTATCCACCCCCTCCCCTGTCTTCTCCCTACTCCCTGAATGTATCATGGTGACCAGATGTCCCAAAGAGCTCCAGCCTTCCTGTCTATAGAGTTGTTCTGGGGTTCTGGCTGGGTTCACATTTCGGGATGGCATCAGGGAAAGTGGATCACTCCTGCTGTCTAGCAGGATATTTCCTTCACGGAACCTCATGGGATGGGGCTGCCAGAATGGTGCTGACATGCTGATTTGGAGTGACTCACATCAGACACTGGGAGAGTTCAGGGCTCTGGGCTACCACTGACCCTTGAGCTTGAGCCATGTGAGTGGGCTGTGTATTACTCTCTCCTGCTCCCCTTCCCCCCAAAAAATCAGTGCCAGGGGACCCACACACTGTAGGGTGTCCCTGCTCACATACACAGGAAGTTCACTTACCCACTTTCCCCAGCTCCTACCCAGTGATCTCAAGAGGGAAAATGTTTCCCTCTTTCTCTCTTCCTTCACTTTATTCCATTTGTCAGCAAAGCCCTAATCACATCTGATTAACTGAAACAGTGGGTCTAACAATGCCTTAGAGAAGGAAGAGAAAGCCATAGTCTAAAAGTCAAATTAACCATATTAAAAAACCAGGACCATCATTCTCAAAGCCCTCAGAATATCTAAAAGTCCCATCCCGAATTCTCAAAGTCTTCATCTGCCTCCACGCCTAAGAAAACTGCTCACCCCTACCACCAACATTCATGATAATTAAAAAGGAATTCTTATTTGGTTTTATAGTTTTTCTATTTAAGCCCTGATGGTGAAAAGGCAGTGTTGCATACTTACACTAATTCCAAATGGGCAGCATTTCAACTATATATGAAGTTAAACAACTTTCAAGGATTAACTAAACCACATAGCCATATATAATGTTGTTTTTAATGAGAAAATGAATTCCCAGTTCCCATAACCACTTTATAATTGAACTTCTGGTATAGAAAGTTGGGCACTTTCTACCCAGTGTCGCCTACACATGTGAAAAGCAAAGCTTGGGAACACTGACCACCACTGGCAATGAATAAGGCCTGAGCATCTAAAGAAGGACAGATTCTCCCAAAAATGGGCACTTCTGGAAGAAACGAGTTCTTCCAGAAATTCCCTGGAGATACTGATGCAACAAAAAATATTACGACAAAAATCCCTTTATCCTGTGTACATATGGGCATATGGGTATCCACACAGGTGACCACGCGCACCTTCCCAAGAGTTCCAAGATGTGGCAGTTGGAACAGGTGTTAAAGCGCTGTTCGATACAACAGGTTCAAGCTCTGTGATAGCGACATTTCTAAGGGGTCGTAATGTCTCTCCAGGGAAGTGATACAGGCAATGGGGAAAGTTGTATTCTTTTCTTTTTGCGCTCCTGGGAATATTTAAACCTCTTACCAAAAAATACTGCTCATATTTTTGATCATGAAAATGCAGGCATTTCTCTGTATGATGTTAAATTACTATTGATGGGTTACATATAAAATGGGGGTGGAAGAGCTGTGAATGAAGGGACCGGCATCCCCAATTCCAGACCAGCTCTTCCACTGACTGTATGACCAAGGCTAAGTTGGTCACACTTACCCTCTCTGAAACTCAGTCTGCTGCTCTGGGAAAGGGCGGTGGGGGGGCAGTGGGGGGGGGGGGGGAGGCCAGTTCATGTCAAAGAGTTCTCCACGCTGAATGCCCAGGAGTTTGCCTCTTAACCAGCCCCAGGGTCACTTTAGGCTATCATCGTGTCCGTGCAGGCCCCGGAGCACAGACCCGAGGCTCGGAACCGCTGACCAGTTTCTCAGGCAAGAAGGGAATCCTTGCACTCAGGCAAAGGTCTCTGCACTCTCTCACCTCACTCCTCCTTCTCCAGACATTTGGTGGCCTCCTGTGTACACAAAACCACAGAGTTTCGTGCTGCCGAGGATAAACAGAGGGTTGTTCCTACCCTGAAACTATGAGGGAACAGCTGATGGTATCATAACAAAAGGCAGAAAACTCAGGAAGCTTGTCCAAACCACACAGCAAATTCACGGTGTGATGTTCACCCCACTGCAGGAGGGGCTCAGTGTGTTCGCTGAGCCTGATGATTCTCCCTTTCCTCACCTGCCCACTCTGTACTCCTGAGGCCCAGACAGCAAGCCCGGAGGAGGGTGAGGACAGATCTTTCCTCCAGCTTCCACCCTCTTGGAGCAGCTGGCACTGGGCAGCCCCTAAGAATGTTTGCCCACTGCGGTGTTGGCCGCACAGTCAGAAAAAGCCCCTCCTGAGTCCTGCTGTTCGTGGAAGCTGAAGGCAGCCTCCGGGATTAAATAGGAAGAGAGGAGAGCTGTGAGGTGGTACGGATGGTGTGTGGGGTCGGGGTGGGCGTGCTCTGCATGACTGGGTTACGTTTTTACAATTCTAATAAGTTAAGGATGTGTTTCTGCTGCACACCAGGCCATACCAGGATATGCTAGGAATACGGAACTAGGCCTCCATCAGGGGCTGAGAAATGCCTCTGTCCTGGATTAGAAACCCCACGAAGGCCAGAGTTTTATGTCTTATCCACTGTTGTGGGCATAGCTTCACATCCAAGAAGTCTTCAATAAATATTTGTTGTGTGTTTGTTAATTAATCAAAGAGCAAGTAGCCTTAGAGTGAGAGGAAGTTTATTTTAAATAGTGAATGGGGAGGATCCGGTCAGAGAAAAGGAGACCACTACAGTCAAAACTGAGAAGGAAGTGGAAAGAGGACGACTTTGCATGGCAGGTCAGCCTTTTCTTTCCAGAACTGTAAACATTCATCCCAGAAATCTTGTGAGCCACACAAGGCTGTTTGCCTCCAAAGCTCTAAATACATCATATAGTAGGGGGGTAGGGCTAAACCATCAGCTCTCAGGGTGCGACATAGTGGAATTTCCCATTTTCTGAAAAGGCCCAGCCTAAGAAAGGAGCCCCTCGCTAGCTAAGGGCTGGCTAGTTCACTCCAGTTCTTCTTGGGGCAACTTCTGGCCAGGCCAAAGCTCTCGTTCCCCCTGCGCCCGAGGCAGTGGAGGGCAGCAGCAAGAGTCGAAGAGAAGGGGAGGTGGCCAAAAAACTTCCCTTTATCCACACCAAGCTCTCCCCCCACCCAATGTCCTGAGATCACCGTCCCTGGGGTCAACAGGGAGCAGGGGCAGAAGTTCCCCCCAACTCACCCATGGATGGTTCTCTCCTCTTTGGTTTGTTGCTAATTTCTGGAAAGAAGGTTCTGGGAGCTGTGATTGTCCTGTACCCTTAAAGACTTTCACACCAAGAGAGGTGTGAAGGTGCTGGGATCAGATGGTACCATTAACAGCAGCCAGGGTAGAATCCCACTGAACTCCCAGCCTTGTGAATTTCACAGCCTGGGAAGTCGGCTTGGTCCAGCCTCAGGGCTCCTGACACCTAGGTCCTGCTAGGAGGGTGCAGGGAGTCCTGTAAGGGGACATATCTACTTGGCTAGCTCCTGAAATTGGTTCCAGGTCTCAGTGTGGGCAAACCCTAGGTAGATTCAATGAGATAATGCATGGGCAGAACTTAGCTCAGCGCTTGGGACACAGGCATGCATTCCACAGATATCTATTAGCAGTTGCGGTGTGCCAAGTAATGTTCTAGGCACTAGGGATACGACTGATCAAAATAAAACCCTGTTCCTCCAGAACCTCCATTCCATTCAGGGAGGCAGAAAATACAGAAAACAATACACATCGTGTACCATGGGAACAATAAAGCAGGGTGAGGGAATGAGAGGCTTCCATCTAGGCTGGAATATCAGGTAAGGCCTCCCTGAGGCCGCAGAACAATAACCACCAGCATATCCAAAGGTAAGGAGGCTGAGTCTAGAGTGGGACCCTCTCTACAACTAGTAGCTGAGCCTTAACACAGAGTGGGAGGACAGGGGAAGGGGAGGAGAAGGGGGTTATCATGACCTGTCCCTCACAGGAAAGAGGGTTTGGTATAGTTTGAATGAACTTCCCAGAACCCCCTCCCTCCCTCACCAGCTGCAAAGGAGTCATTGATTGTCCTAAAGGGCTGCCCCTTAAAGATTGTTTCCAGATACCTTAAACCAACATAGCAATCCCCTATGTGTTGGGAGGAGGGGAGGCTCCTTCCCCAAGAGCCAGTGTTGCCCAGGTGCTGCCACTGTTTCCCCAGGATGGTCAGTCTTTAGAAGTCTCAAAACCAAACCGTCTGGATCAAGTTCTTGATCTGGCACGTACTGACTTGTGCCCTTGACTGGGAAGGTTTCTTCATTTCTGTGAGCGCATGTTCTCGTCTGCAGTGTGGAGGTTAGTATTGGTGCCCACCCCGCGGAGCATCCGTGAGGATAACGAAATATGGTAATCCAGGAAAGCCCTTGGCGCAGAGCCGGGCACACATAATCGCCTCAAAATGTTTGCTGCTGACTCCAGGCCCCGCCGTGCCTCTCACTGTGGACTCGACCCTTGACCTTTTAACCTCTCTGGTGCCAAGGTGGCCGCAGCTGTGAGGTGGGAGGTTTTCCAGCTCCTACCCAAGAAGCTGAGATCCAAAGACCACTAATAGATCCCTGTCCTGGAGGAACAGGAAAACATACCAGAGAACAAGACGGAGACCCTTACCCTTCTGGAAAGGCACTGACCCTTAAGAACATCAGCTGGTTTTGCCACCTAGATTCTACTCACGCTATTTTCAAGATGAGTTCCCCGATTTCCCCTGGAGAACCAGGAATTATTTAAGCCCCATTTTATGGATGAAGAAACTGAGGCTTAATAAGATCATACATGCCCGAACCCACACGGCTAGTGCACAGTGTTACGTACATGGCCTCATGTAATTAACATGTAACTCGTGGCCTCCAGGACCTGACCAGAGTCTGTGTACCAGAGGAGGTCACATGAGCACTTGTACCCCAAGTTCACTGAGTCCTGGCCCCTTTCTGCTCACAGGAACCTAACACTACCCGTCCTTTGTCCTTCTCCTGCCCCGACCTCAGACACCTGTATAAAAAAGCAACTCCTGGTTCCCTGTTTCCTGGGGCAAACCACTCCCAGGGATGCCTGGGGAGTCTCCACCCAACCCGCTCAGCTGCCAGGGCCAAGCAGGGTCACTCGGCTCCCGCTGCACACTCGCCGGCTGATCCTGGTGTAGGCAGCTTACCGGGTTTCCGAGATGGTTGGCTTCTCTTCTTAGCGCCTTCCTGCTTCCGCTCCCACACCACGAGCTTCCTCTCAGTTCATCTCAGTCCGTGGAGAAGGAAGGCCCTTTCCGGCTCTCTTCAGTATACGAGGTATAATCTCTTTAGCATCTTCCTCCATCCTTGGCTTGTGCGTCTCCACAGGCATCTCCTACCCTTCTGACCACACCCTTACCAGCTCCTCCTGCCACCTGCTGCCTCTGGAAAGTCGCCATGATTCCATCCGGGACCCCATGCTGTTCTCCCTTTACAAGCTCTTCCTCTCCTGATTCAGTGAGTGCTCCTGCCAGGATGGATTCTAACCAAATCTCAGGCCTCTTTTCAACGTCCCATTGAACTTCCACTTGGATATATACCCCTGTTGCCCCAAAGCCTTCATGCTAAGAAGGGGCCCAAAACCTCCCTGATGATCAGCTCTCTCTCCCAACCCCCTACGTCTGTGGCCGTGGCCGTCTGCTTTCAGTTTGTGCGAGGAAAATCACAGCCAGGACTCTGCCTTAACTGGTGATGCTGGCCTCCGCTCTCTCCCTCCCCAGTTTCAAATGAGCTTTTGTGTTTTGGTTTTTTTTCATATGAGTTATTGTGTAACAGGGTAGCAAGTGGGCACTCCGTAGCAATCCAAAATCTCAGCGGCTTCACACGGTATCGGTGTCTTTCTCACTCTTGTTCCGGACCAGTGAGAGACTATGGGTGATGAACTCTGCTCCACACAGCAATCCGGGGCGCCAGGGCCCCTCACCCTAGTGGCTCTATCACCTCCTATGGCCTTGGGGTCCCCCGCTGCATCCTCAGCATCCAGCCAGCAAATGAAAGGCAAGAGGGAGTGTGATTGCTCATAGGACACGCTGCAGGGGCCGAGCCTAGAGGTGGTATAGGGCACTCCCACCCACATTCCATTGGTCAGAACTCACCCGTGGCCCCACGTAATTGCAAGAGAGCCTGGGAATGTAGTCTAGCTATGTGCCCAGGAGGAAAGAAAGCGGGGTTGGGGAACACCCAGCAATAACCTGAAACTAAGGGCTCTCAGCCTACAGTGCTCAGTCTGCAGCCTAACCCCCCACAGGGTCCCACAGCCTGAAGCATTTCAGCCTTCTGTCCACCCACACAGCCCAGCCTCAGCTGTTCAGCTTACTCCTGAGTATCAGCTTAATGACATGGACCCCTACACAACTGCTAGCCTTCATTCATTCAACAAACGTTTATTGAGCACCTAGTGTGTGCTAGTCATGGTGCTCTCTGCCAGAGACCCTCACCACCTCAAGCCCAAACAACCATGACCGCTGCCAAATGCATCTCCTTGGATTCCCTCCCTCCAACATATACTGCACACCATCTCCACTTTATTTAATTTTAATGGAAAAACAAAACACGTTCTGCCAGTCATGGATTCAGGAAAATCTTTTATCACCGTTCATTGCCTATAAAATTCAATTCAGTACAATAAACATTGTCTTAGCATCTGCTGTGCACCAGATTCTGGGACCACCACAGTGAGCAAGCTGGATCCTTTCCCTCAAGGACCTGTTTCCCATCCCTAAGAGGAAGTAGACAAACTAGAGGCAAGGAACGAAGGAGGCCCCATCTTTTGACCAAGGGAGGTTGACATCTATTGTTTCCGCCTACCCGGTAGTCCACTCCCCTTTACTCTGGCAACAGCATTCTGCTCTTCCGTTGGGGAACCTCTTAGTGTGGGTTCCTGCAAGAGCAGACTCTGGGCGAGCAGATTCCAGGGTGAGCGGTTTACTTCGGAGGTGATCTCAGGAAACACCCGCAGGGAAGTAAGCAGGTGAGGCGGGAAAGGGAAAGAACTCAATAAAGAGCGCACTAGCGTTCAAGTGACTGCTTGGGCAACTGAAACTTAATCCCACTGGGGAACTCTGAGAAACACTATGGAACAAGAACCTCAGAGCTTTCCCACCCCAGAGACAAGAGGGCTGGAGTGTGTATGCACCAACTCCATTAGTCATTGGTGGAGGACTGCTCTTAGGAAGTGTTCATTCCCTGGCACTTCTGGCCGGTCTTGAATGTGTGGAGGTGGGGCTCTGGTGGTCACAGAAAGCCCTTAGGCAAAGAGAAGCAGGTGTTAGCTGGAAATCGAGCCAACATCCACCAAAATGGGAAGGGCCGAGGGAATAAGGAGGAGACACCAATAGCGTCTGCTATAGCGACAATCCTTCCCCATGGTCATAGGCCCTCTTGGGCCATGTCACTGGTCAGTGAGAGACCCCATATTCCCCTGGTCAGAGTTCTAGTTCTGATGGGGGTAGGGAGTGGTTGCTCATGACCCAGGAGAGCCAATCAACAAGACTCAGCCCTGAGAATTCTGAGATCCCACTAGAAACATTGAGCAAGAGATTGCTGAACCAAGATGATGTAAGCCTGGAGTTGCCAGGAACCGCCACATGGAGAAGGCCTGCTGGAAAGTGAAACCAACACACATGAACCCAGAGCTGAGTCCTGACAACAACTGAGCGCCCGGATCTAGCCGTATCTCAAACTCATGCCTTGGGCTTTTTAATGAGATGAAACAATAAATTCCCTTTCTCTTAAGTTAATTTGAAGTGGATTTCTATCACTGGAAACAAAAGTAGTCCTGATTAATACGTGGGGCAATCAAGATTCTCCAAAACACGGTCCCAGTTCAAGTTTCTCTTGTGATCTCCCACAATTCTTCTACTCATCCCTGCACTGCTTCTAGGCTCATAACTGACCACTCCTCCAATGGATTGTGTTGACATACATACGCCCCACCTACTCCGAGCAATGCTCACCGCACGCCCACACTCCAGCAATCTGTCTAAATCCTACCCATTATTCAAGGCCCAGTTCCTGCCCTGCCCTCTCCAAAAAGCCATCCTGACCACCCAAACCACAGCTCTCCTCTGAGCAACTTGACTACCATTGTCCACCCCAGTCATTTGGTGCTTTTCATAACACGGTGATTTCTATAAGGTCGACTGAGTATGTATGTTTGCTGGCTCCCCATGAAGACCAGCAACCTTGGGTTGAACTTTTAGTGTCTTTCAGAAGGCCTGTAATGCACTAGTATTGTAGTGTGCAAAACAATACCCTGGTGACTCAAATTTCTTTTTGGAAGGATCTTAAAAATAAATGAATGGTGGTGACGGTTGTGTGAAGAATCTAGAACACGAGCATTTCTTACTTCTCCATTTTGCCTAAGACCAGCTGAGCATAATTCTACTGAGGGAGGCCTGCCAGGGAATCCATCACTTTACCCACACTGTGGGACACTTTTTTCACACTGCTTTTTCCTGAGTAGCCCAGGCCACAGCTCCCAGAACCCTTGCAGCCAATCTCCATCATTCCTTACTTCTTGACAGACTCTGCATAATTTCTTCATGTTTTAAGGATATTCACTTCATTCATTCATTCATTGTGCGTGTGCGTGTGTCTATGTGGGTGCCTGTGTTAGACATTTCCCAGCTTCCCTTGCTGCTGGGCACAGACATATGGCTTAGATTTTGCCACTTAGATGCACGCCCTTGAGACCATGATTTGGACCAGGAAGACAGGCACACATTTGGTGGGTCCAACAGGTGGCTGGAACCTCAGGTTTGCCAGGTTAGAGGTGGCGGAAGCCGTGACTCCCCACCCACCCAATCCTATGGCGTGGCTCTGGGAGGTGTGTGTAGACGTTGTGGCCTGCGGTCTGCCCCTCTGGCTTTGGTTAGAATTCTGCGAGCTTCCCCACGTCCTCAGCTAGATCCTTTCCCGCTTGAGAGTAGCTACCGTGAACTCTGTGCTCCACAACCGTGCACTCTAACCGATGCCACCCCGACTGGCTTTCCGCACAGCCCGTGTATGAATCGAAGTTATGTGGCCTCCTCTGGCCGGCAGCCAGCTTCGGTTCTTCCAGAGGTCAACATCCCTGGAGCTTTTGGATTTATCTGCTATTTCACTCTTGGAAAGAAGGGAAGGGGTTGAGCAGCAAAACCAGATGGCCCTGGAAAATCTGCCCAGGTTCCTGGCATTCCGGAGGTTTTTCCTAGCCTGATTGGGGATTCTCCTGTTCACCCAAAAGGTGACTTTTAGTTGACTGGAAGGCTTAGCTAAATAAATGTAAGATCGCTTTATGTCTCCTACAGATTTGTATGACCCCGGAAATGCAAGAGTTAAAAAAAAAAAGGGAAAAAAACCCCACCTCTCTCTCCCAGTGTGAGGCTGTCTCTGACTCTACTGACTGAGTTCCTCCGGTTCAGGTTCCTCTTGTTGGCTTCTGACTCAGCGAATTTCCCCCTTCTTTGGGCCTCTTGAAGACCTTTCTCAGCTCTCTCACCCTTGCTCCTGCATGGCTGCCTAAATCATATTTTCCCCCTGGAGTGCCTGGTGACTTCCCAATAAAACTCAACCATGTCTGCGGGATCCGGGGGTCTGGGGCTGGGGTTGGGCTGGTCTCATCCTTCACAGATGCCTTTTCTCTCCCGTCTGACCCGGATTCCTGAGGAAAACCTTTCCTTCCCCTGCTTCACACTCTCTACTCCAACTAGGCCAAGAATTCCCCAATCAGCAAGCTGGGCTGCCTGTCCAATCTTCTTTGAGGGGTGCTGCTGGGGTGAGGGTAACAAGCCGTGGGGATTCCTCGATTCTTCTAGTGCAGAACCACATGCATGCATGGGGCCGCCGAAGCTGCCCCACGGAAGTCCTCACCATCGCCGTGCTGGACGCTCATTCACTCACTAACAGGTATTCCTTGGAGAAACTGTTCTGGACTGAAACCCTAGAAGAGGGCAGGCTGGGGACGGCTTGCCAGGGTCTGTCACAGACAGGCTTCTGTAGACAACTCCGGGCCAACAGCTTAAGGGGAAACAAGGTCTCAGGAGCACCCCCCCGCCCCCCGCTGTCTGATCATGTGACCTTCTTGGCTTTATTACAAGGACGTGCTGTTCCTCTTGGAGTGATGGCTCTATTGGGGAAGTGACTGTGTCATATCTGGGACAGGAAAAAAGCTATTTCAAGTCTTGAAGTAATCATTCACTCAGTTAGTGCAGCCTTTTCAGGAACTGCCTGGACAGTGGAGAAAGACCAGTCCTGACGGTTGGTAACCAGAAGCCAATGTTACTATGGCAAAGGCAGACCACCCGGAAGGGAGAAGAGGGGCTGGGGTTGCCTACATCACTCCTCCACTGAGACACATTTCTGGACAGCTATGAAGTGATGACAGGTGGGAAGCGATATACATGACCCCCAAACCGAGATACAGGGGCCTCTCCACACTTCTAGGCACAGGGAAGAATGGGAGCATCCTCATGATTACAGCATCCTTGGGTTTCAAAAGCACACTGAGCAAAAGGATGGTACCTGAGGGCTGGGACGGTCTCTCCTGGCCTGGGTAGCATCCCCCATCTGTAATGAGAGATTTAAGATGCCTCATTGGTATATTTCCTTCAGGAATCCTGGGAGTTAGACCCAAAATTTATCATTTCCTCCCCACGAGGGTAGAAAGAAGGAAACACGGGTTACATTCAGAAAGCTCACGGACCCACATATAATGACTGGTCAGTAGAAATGAGAAGAGGGAAAAGCTTTATTTCTGGAAAGATTATCTATGTTTTCAGTGGCATGCATTTGACTGAACACTGTAGGTGTTCAACCTATATTTATTGGATGAATGGGTTCATGTTTATACGTAGAATTTTTACATTATTCCACATTCTCAATTTCCTCAAAAACAGAGGCTATATATCTGTTTGAGTCTCGGGGTGGTAGAAAGATTCTGAGTCTAGGTTTCACTTCTCAACCATTATTAATCTATAATGTTAATCGTCTTTATTTGCCTGATAAATAAAAAAGAGACACAATGAAAGGGAGAAGGGTGATTTCCTACAAGTCTGTAGAGCTCTGGGTTTACCTCCAAGAAGCCCTGGCCTCACCCAAGGGGTGTCTACATTATCATGCAAAATCAAAGAAAAACAACATTGCTCTCAGAAATTCTAGGGCAGCTGCTATTTTAAGCATCTAGGTTGGAGATGGTAGATATTTGACATGCTTGCTACTGCTTTGTATTCTGTACCCATGACAGACATCACTAATCAATCACTATAACCCTATACCTAGAGTCCTTCCAGGCAGCCACTACCAATCAACTAGAATTCACACAGGAAAGGAAATCAACTTGACACCCTTGCTTTGTGATACTTTTATCACATGATGGTTTGTGATATTTTTATATCCTAAATCTATCTGGAAATTCTCAGAATACTCTATAATAACAGCAAACACTAAAATTACAGAATTACAGATCTGAAAGGGACCGTAGNAATCAACTAGAATTCACACAGGAAAGGAAATCAACTTGACACCCTTGCTTTGTGATACTTTTATCACATGATGGTTTGTGATATTTTTATATCCTAAATCTATCTGGAAATTCTCAGAATACTCTATAATAACAGCGAACACTAAAATTACAGAATTACAGATCTGAAAGGGACCGTAGGATCATCTAGTTTAATTAGGGATTCAAGATGAGCCTGGAGCATCTTACAATGCAGATTGGGACGCTTAAGTCCAGAGAGGTTAGGCAACTTGCCCAAGGTCAGAGCATTAGCTAATGCCATTAACAATCCCTTACATTTGTATAAGGCTTCAGAGATAAAACAGTCCTTTTACGTGAAACATCTCACGCGATCCTTAATTCATTCATCCCATAAATATTTATTGAATTCTTATGGTGTGCTAAGTACGATGCTGGAGATTCGGAAATCAGCAGTTAGTAAAGAAAAAAAAAAAAGGTTTGATTTCTTCCTTCCAATTAGGTAGGGAGCCTTAAAATAACCCCCTGACCTGGAAAAGACAGACACTAGTCTCAATTTTTTAGGTACTAAGGTGGATGACGGTTAAGAGAGAACATGACACTGATTTTAAAAAAATGGTAGTTCTGGAATTCACAAGATCCCTCAAGTTGCCACTTTTGAATGAGGTCACTACTGTGTAACATGCAGGGACCAACTCTGCATCAGTCATTTCTTAATCCACTCACCCCCCATTTCAGAAGGCACACGGTATGAAGAAATGTTCCTGGATCTACCTCTCTATTCAGGAAAGGAGGGTGAATTTTCCCACCTATTTAAACCATTTCAAAGGGGCGTTTTTTCTGCAGACCTGTGACCTCTGGCCCTGTAACCCACACAGGGTGGTGAGAAGAGCACAGACATGGGAATGCAGAGTCCTGAATCCTATCCCCCCTACCCTTTATGGCTTTAACCAGCTAGTTCATCTTGAACAAGTCACATCGCCTCTCTAAGCCTCAGTTTCCCCATCTATAAGAGAAATTGAGCTAGGAGATCTCCAAGTCTCCTTCTCCCTGACATTTGACGATTCTGCCTGCCCAAGGAAGAGATACTCAGCTATACTTCACCTCCTCCTTTGACTAGACATTGTATGTCACAGCCGTCTCTGCAGCCAAGACCCACCCAGCGAACAGCAGGTCCCGGGAAGGTGGCGTGGTCCAGCGAAGCCCAAAGTTCTCAGGTATACTCATGAGTCCAAATGATCACGAGGCAACCAAGTCTTCCTCCACATGTCATGGTTTCTTCCTCCTTTGCACAAAATAATGAATTGATCAAAGGTGAAGCCTCACGTGAAAATCCTTTGAAAATATGAAGCTGCACCCGTGAAGAAGAGGGGGAAGAGCCGACCTAAGCAACTTTACGAAACAGTGTTTCGACAGGAATCCGTAAAGCCAAAAACAGAAGGAACTATACAAAAACACTGTATTCTCATTAAAAATTTCTTTCATAGGGATATGGATTAGCAATTCTGAAACTACATGCAAAGTAAGGTTGAACAAGTAAGTGTATAAATTGTAGACAGCAGGAGCCGGGTTTGGCACTGCCAGCGAAAGGAAGGACAATGAGGAAAGGCGGAAGGCCAGGACAAGCCCAGTGGTGCTGAATTCAAGTTGGAGGTACTGGTGTGAACTCATTTTTATTTAAGGATATCTAGAGACGGGTGTCGAAATACAGATATGTGCACATGCATTGGCCACTCTACATCCAGACGCTTCCTAGCTGTGTGCACTGAGAGGGCAGAGAGCAATGACCCAGTAGCAAAGAGCACACCCGGCACTCAGAACTTGGTTTCCAAAGACCATCTTCCAATAATGGAACCAGGGCTCCCTGGAGAAAGAAAGGCAAGGAAAAGACAGGTGAGCGTGCAGCACCATAGAGTGCTGGAAAGTAAGATAATGGAAAAAACAAATGGGGAGCCCATGAAAAAGACACAGGAGCCCACCTGAGAAAGATCCCAATGACCCAAGCTGGGACAATTTGAGCAACGATTTTAAAAAGTATTGCATTATAACTCAGATAATAAAATAAATGTCTCTGAGTCCATACTGATATAAATAAAGAAGTAAATAAATAAAAAAATCATGGAGATGAGACAAGTCTTCTGTATAGAAGAATTCCAGATTATATCTGCAGATTCTCCCTCCTCCAGGGAGCGGAGTTTCATTTCCCTCCCTTGCAGTAGGAGCTGAACTTAGTGGTTCACTTCCAATCCATAGAGTCTAGAAAGGGGAAAATGGTCATTTTACAGTGGCGAAACTGGCAAAGCCACCTTACCCATGTGATCAAGGTTAACCTCACCATTAATTAGTCATGTTGATATCATGTACTTCCTGATACAGTGTGAAAAGCAAGGGCACTTCACCCCTGCGGTATTCTTTCAGAAAATCCATAGCTCTGGTCTAACCATGAGAAAACTTCAGGCAAGCCTAAATCGAGCGACGCTCAATAAAATACCTGAAAATGTCAAGGTCGTGAAAAAATAAGGAACAACAGAGAAACAAACCTTCACAGATCGCAGGAGGCATGGTGTGATACACTATATTGAAACAGAGAAAGGACATGAATGGGAAAACTGGGGGAATCCAAATAAAATCTGTAGTTTAGTTAATGGTTTTACACCAATGTTAAGTTCTCAGTAAAGTCACCCAGGGAGATGCTCTCTGTAAGATAGGATCGTTACACCTGCATTTAGAGGTAAGGCTGGAATTCTAGACCACTAACAACAGGGTGACACAGGTGTCACAGTGGCCAGGAACCAGATATGTCACCGTGGGAAACGAATTCAAGGAGACAGTCAGGGTAAAGGGAGAGAGGCCTGGCTGAGAGCCGGTGCGGCAATGAGGGTGGTGCGCGGAAAGCTGTCTGAGGCCTCCATGGGCCGGCTGATTTCTCAGTGACATTAACAGGCTTCCTGCGAGAAACCACTTCTGTTCCCTCACTCAGTTCTTACCTCTAGGCAAAGTCATTCTCTGCAAAGCTGTTTCTCTGAAAGGGGCCTGGTTTGTGATCAGAGTCTATTGTCAGGGAGAGAGAAAGTTCCTTCTCCCACGCGAATGCCAGGCAGGGGATGGTGCCAAATGGTCACAGGACCCTCATTTTCTGCAACAGTGATTGCTTTGTGTAAAGGGGGCAGGATGCCAGGACCACTGCTGGGGACACTGCCTGCTGCCCAGCATTGCAGGGCCCCAAGCGTTTGGGGAATTTCAGACTGAGGCCAAGGGAAGAAAGAGAACTTCCCCACGTGATCCCCGCCATCTTCTGGGAGTCCTTGTCAGGGACATAATGGTGAGACCTGGCTCCTTCCTGATGCCTAGATGCAGTGGGGACACCAGCGGCATAAGAGCAGAGCCCCTCCAGAAGGGGCAATGTTTAAAGGGAAGGCTCCTCTACAAGGGGTTACCAGAGCAGCCCAGCTTTTCAGAGAGAGGGGTTAATTCATTTAAGTGTCTAACTTTGGTAATTTGGTTTTGATAGAGATCTTGTTAAAGCTTGTCACTCACCCCCCCTGCCTGATTAAACAGAGCTTGCAAAATATAAATTAACCTTTCCTGGGTAGTTGAAGGTCATTATGAGGAGCATCAGTTATGCCGCGGGCTGAGACACAGAAGTGCATTCAGTGTTTGGGACGTTTGCTGAATGGGTGGTGATCTCAGCAATGGCCCTGAAATGTGCTTTTCTGGAAGAATCCCTGACATCAGCTTGTTTTTGCTGCAGAACAGCGCAGTGCCATGTTCCCTCTTCTTCACAAAGGCAAAAGAGAACATTGGCCCCAGAAGCCGCGTGATTTTGGCCAAGTGATGTCATCTCTTAGTGGCTTAGATTCTCCATCTATAAAATCAGGAATAATGTCGTGAAATTAGATTGTGCATGTTTAGAACATGCATGAGATGCATTGGGACAGTGGTAGGAACGGTGCCCACCCAGCCCATAAGGAGAGTTCTAGGTGTTCGTTATTTCTATTCCCCTCTGAAGACAAGTCCTCAGATCTGGTTTATCCCGTCTCTGGTCTCTGTCCCTTTGCGTTGTGTGCTCACCAACCTCCGAGAGCTGATGGGAAGCCACGCCCCTGACACGGTCCCCTGGCTTCACGTGGCGACCAGCCGTTGTGCCGATTCCAATAGATGCAGCTCACCCCCAGCCAAAGCCTTGTCTAGTAAGAAAGGGCAGAAAGAGATGTAAGGGTCCTCACTGGACCGCAGGCCTTTTGCACCCCATCCCACGACGTCCCAGAAGGAAGGGCCCTGCCAATGAGCGCTCAGGGCAGCGGCAATAGGCAGACTGGCCATTAAGTTACCCGGGCGTCTGGGAGGGGAACAGAGTCCCTGGTCTCCTTGGTGTGCTTCCACCCCAGATTGGAGGATGAGCGTTTGGCTGAGAGGGAACTAAGAAGTACCCCTCACCTCCTCCCCCGGGAGCGGGAGCAGGGCCCAGAACTTCATCAGGATCTGGGGGGGCGCTGCTCAGAGCAGTCTTCAGTCGGGGTACTGGCTGTCAGCTCCCATCGCCCATTCCTCCAGAGCCCTCGAGGAAGGCACTCTGGGGCCTCGACGACAGCCTTTCCACCGCTGATATCACCCGCAGCGCAGCGTTTCCAGCTGGGAGGAAGTCAGGCAGGACCGCACCCGCCGCAGCCGCGCCCTG
Organism: Ailuropoda melanoleuca; assembly: GCF_002007445.2. NCBI lineage: Eukaryota > Metazoa > Chordata > Mammalia > Carnivora > Ursidae > Ailuropoda > Ailuropoda melanoleuca. Next base: position 15,996,308 of record NC_048231.1, on the reverse strand, counting down.
CGCCCCGGGCCGGCCCCTGACCCTGACCCTGTCCCCGCCCCGGGGGCTCCACAGTCTCCCCGCGATTCACCGATTTCCCGAAACCCCAGGACCCGCTACTTTCGCAGGTCATCCGCTTGCTGCTCCCGCCCCCTAGCAGGGTCGCGGGCGGCCACAGCCAGGGAGGCCGCAGGGCGCTGGGGCGCGGTTTCTACCAGACCCTCGGCACAGGCGGGGGAGCCCTGCTCAGACCCAAGACTGGAGAGACGGGTGCCCCGCAGTACCCCTCCCACGCGAGGACCAACCCCTTCGTTTCTGCGGCCTGCTTTCTCCCTTGCCTTGGCGGATGCCACCCCGTAGATGCCACCGCCCGGCACCTGCTCGCCTCTGCCACCGCCCTGCTGGAGACTGCCCCGCCCTCGCTGCTGAGCCCTGCCCCTGCCCTCGCTCCCCCGAGTGACTCACTGAAGGGCTGAGCAAGAGGCCAGGCAGGTTTGGGGGAGCCCCGCTCCTGGAAACCGGGAGGGGCAGAGACAGTGCCCCTGACTGACAGCTGGCGTGCTGCGGGTATTTGCGATTATTTTTACTCTTCTTTTTCCTTCTCAATATCAGCCTCTTTCCACCCACCTCCTTCTCCCTTTGTTCCTTTCTCCATCCCTTCTTCTGCCACTTTTTCTCTTTTGGGTGGTTGCCTCATGCCTGCCAGGGACACCCAGGAGGGCTGAGCGGCCTCTTGCCTCCCATCCCCCGCCACAGATTCTCCTGGCCTAAATTCCCCCTAGTTCCTTCTCCACCTGGCTTGCCCCGCGTGGTCTTGTTAGGTAATTGTTACCTGAAATGCACTTCTCACGGTCATAGCATTTGCTGGCAGACACGGCCCCGAAGCCTTCAAAATGCTCCCTTATGAATTCATGTTCATTTTGTTGGGTGTGATAATGAGAAGGCAGTTGTATTTTTAAGTCTTTATCTATTAGAGATATATTATTTGAAGTATTGGCAGACGAAACGCTGCCAAGGGAGAGGAGAAGGCTGGCGGGGGCGTGGCCGGGAGGGAATGACCTCCCGCGGAAGTTTCCTGGGAGTCACTGATGGGCGCCTGAGGGTTTATTATACCCCACTGTCTACTTTCTCCATAGTAGAAAGTTAAAAAATAGTGCTCTGGCAATCAAAAAGAGAGAGAAATGAGTAAATAAACAAAGATTGTCAGAATGTTAATTATTGAAGCTAGGTGATGAATACACGTGGGTTCTTTGTATTATTTTCTCTGTTTTTTTAATATATTTAAAAACTTCTATGGTAAAAAAAAAAAAAGATTAAAAAATTTAAAAGATGTCACCCTAGGGGCACCTGGGTGGCTCAGTCGGTTAAGCATCTGCCTTCGGCTCAGGTCCTGATCCCAGGATTGAGCCCTGCCTTGGGCTCCCTGCTCAGTGGGAAGCCTGTTTCTTCATCTCCCTCTGCCTCTGGCTCCACCTGCTTGTGCTCTTCCTCTCTCTGTCAAATAAATAAAATCCTAAGGAAAAAAAAAAAAAGATGTCACCTTATCATGGACTCTTCAACTGTGCAAATCTCCTGCACATAGCGTGCACTGCCTACATGTTGGTGACAGGTGTTTTGTGAAAGGCTCCAAGTGCTACTACTCTCTTCTCTGTCAGACAAGCACACTGAAATGCTCTAGCAAATGCTCCAAGGACTTTCTTGGCTGGGCAGTGCTGCTTTTATATCTCTGTGCCTTTGCACATGCTGTCCCTTTCATGTAAACTGCCCTTCCATGATCCACGCAGCCCTGGTCCCTCTTCCATCAGACTTTCTCGGATGCTCCCAGGCTTTGTGCCGCCACTGAACCTTGTACTTGCCTCTGTGTCATACCATTCACCTTGAATTCCAATATTTGTTTGTATGCCTGGCCCCCAGCTTACACTAGATTCTTAGCTACTCAAGAGCGGAGATAATTTATCATTCAACATTCCATCATCATGACTTCAAATACCATCTATGTATTCAAGACTCCCACGTTGATATCACGAGCCAGACTCTCCTTAGCATCAGAGCCATAGAGGCAGATCCCAATGCCCCTGAACTCCTCCCCTTAGATGTTCTAGACCCCTAAAATTCCATGAATCCCAAACGGAACATGTTGTCTTTCCCCTAAACTTATTCCTCCTGTTATTTTTAGCAGGTGAACAGATCCACTCTCCAGCCAGTGGCTAAACCCACACAGCTGAGCTTCACCCTGCACCTTGCCTGTCCTCGCCCCCACTGTGGATTCCACATCCTACATAATTGTTGCATGTGCCCACCTCCGCCACCCTCACAGACCCTTCCTTACTCGGGGAGCATCATCTCTCACCCGGTCAATGGAAAAGCTTCCTAACTGTCCTCTACTCATGCTGCCTCCAGCCAGTCTCCACAGAAAGCCCGATCTTCCTAAGATAATCTTTCCAAAATGCCAATATAATTCTATTATGCCCTAGTAAAATTCTTCTCTGCCTCCTTAAAGTCCAAATTCCTCATCATGTAACATGACTTGCAAGGCCCTTAAGGACTGGTCTCAGCTTATCTCCCTGCAATTTCCCTCCCCACCCCTGCCCACCAGACCCCCATACACACACACAATAGGCCCCACCCCTCAGAACAATGGGCAGTTTCCCAAGGGGTTATTCTCTCTCTGTGTGGCCTGGGCAGCCTCCTTCATCAAATACTACCCTTGCTCCCCTACTCTTCTAGCCCTGCAGCAAGTCCATGCAGCCATGTGACTAGTTCTGGCCAATGGGTTGGGAGCAGAAGTGATGGGCTCACTCCTGGGCTAAAGTAATTCACCTCCAGGGCACCTCCCTGCTCGCTCTCCTTGTCTTCCTGGCCCTATGTTGAGATGATGGAGTATTGAGATGGAGGTATCCTGGATCACTGAGATCCCCCTCCCCCATGGAGACCAGTTGCTCTGAACTCCAATCCAATTTTGCTTGAGTGAGAAGCTTTCCTTGTGTTAAGTGATTTGGAGTTTGTGAGGTTTTCTCATCCTGCAGTATCATCTACGGTACCCCCTCCAGTTCTTTACACATGCTCTCCCCTCTTCCCGCAAGGATTTTCCTTACTGGCTCTCTACCACTCCCCTCCACACCTGGCCAACTTCTATTTTTCTATCAGGCTTAGCTTAACTGTCCCTTCCTCCTGGACTTCCAAGTCTCGGTATAGGACTCTTACTAAGAACTCGCTTCCCACCCTATGAAATGGCACTTTGCACCGTAGATGTTATAACTAGCCCTTTATTTGCGTCTTGCTCCCCGCAGGTCAGCGAAGCTGGGCCCATGCCTGTCTCAGCCACAGCTCTCTCCCCAGCACCTGCCACAGGGCCTGCGTGTAGGATATCGAGCCAATATTCACCCAGTAGTAAACTTGGTATTCATGGGACCTAGTCCATAGTTCAATAAATATTTGTTAAATGAATGAATGAGTGACTTTGCAACTCCTAAAATCAAACAAGCAAAAAAAAAAAAAGTTTCTAAAAAGCAGCCCAGTACTCATAAACAGCCAAGAACTATGCAACTGTCCTTGCAGAAAACCATAGATAGACAAATTAGCACAGCCCCTCCTCGGGGCTGCCCTACACCAAAGGGCAACTACTTTACTTTAATGAGCCTTTAGTCTCTCTCCTAGTAGTAAACTATTGGAAATAACAGAGGCACTGGGAGGTTGAAAGTTCCCCTTTTCAGTGACTTATACTCAGCTGGGGAAACTAAGCACAAATGTGGTCTACAGCCAGGTCCTTCCTCAGCCCCTCCCTCACTTCCTTCTTGTTTAACTTTTCCTCCAGTTACCTAGATGGGACAGGGACGGGACAGGGATGCCAAAGCACTTGCTCCCAGCTTTAACACAGAAGCTATGTAAACAAGGGAAGCATCTTAAGCTCCTGTGCCATTTAAGGCCACAGCTGTCCCGCAAAGCCACAGGCACTTCTGTCGAGTCAGGTGGCTGGGAGGGCCAAGAAGGGGGGCTGAGGGGCCCCTCTCCTTAGCTGTCAGATGCCTGCGGTGGCACTCGGTCCCTTCAGCTCCTCCATTTGTCATTCTCAGCAGAGCCAAGAGCTCTGGTCTCTGGGGACCTGGACAGGCTGCTGCAATTTTTCCCGGGGGTTTCGGCTCAATCTGGGTGAAACCTTGAGAAATCAGCAGGGAAAGAGCCATCAATCAGATGCAATTCAAGGCAGCAAAGATTTATTGGGCATGCACATACATGAGTCCCTGGAAGGAATACTGAAGAAGTCTATGTCCCAGATGGTGCCCTCAAGGGTCTGGGCCCCGTGAAAAAAAACCAGAGGGAAGCATGTGAGGAAAAAAAAAAAAAGCCGAGAGGACAGTACAAGGCGGTGTATAATCAAGGGCTCTAGTATGTGGTTCGGGCTTTACAAGGATCAAAAATGCAAAAGAATATTGCGACCAGGAGAAAGCAAGGAGGTCCCCACTGTAATAGTTGATGTCGGATGCTTGCTCTGCACCAAACAACACATGTATTAGCGTTTAGTCTTTACAGACCTCGTGAGATTGGCTCAGAGAGGCTCGATAGCTTGTCCAAGGTGACAAAACTGGCGAATGGCAGAAGTAGGGTTCTAGCTCGTGGCTCACCTCAGAGCCCATCCAGACCCCCTCATCTATACGGCCTCATAAAGGGTGTTGTTTATTATGACTGAGACCTTGAGCTCACACCTTCACGCACACTGTTTTTCATCGTCACACTATCCCGGGGAGGGAGTATTACCGCTCCCAACTGACACTTGGCAAAACTGAGGCTCAGAAAAGTTAATGTGCCACGGGGAAGGGGGAGAAATAGGAGACCCCCTAATTGCAGTAGCATTCAAGCTAATTCAGATAACTTGTGCGTTTTCATTTTCCCCTGCCACTGATTTTTATTTGGGCCACAAAGATTTTAGAGACACAGATGTGCTATTTCAGGAGTTGGACACATTGAGACACTGTAGATCACCTGTTTTTCAAAGACAAATTGATAAGCAGTCTTTTTACAGCTCAGCATTTCCCTAGGAAATAAGCACAGCCTCGTGGGGACTCACTACTGACCAAGGTCGTATCCCCACCAGCTCCACATTGGCTAATATTGCCTTGAAGCATCACGGGTGAACTTTTTAAAAGCAAGCTTTGTGTTCTGTGCTTTTGCAGTTTCTTCACATTTTCCAATTGCCATCAACCTTTGTTAATCATTTCAAATGCCCCTATATCCCAGGCACAGTGCTGACCTTGCTTTCCACATGAATCCCAATTTGTGGATGAGAAACCAAGGGTCAGGGAGGCTGTTACTTGCTCCAGATCATAGCACTATCAGTTGCAGACCTAGATTTCCTGCCTGCAAGACTGGAGCCTGTTTTTCCATCATTCTCAGTGGAAACTCTCACCTGAGTAGGCAATAAGTTGCTTCTTAAATCCATTTTTGAAAAACTTTTAAGCCTGTAAATGGGCACTTTGTTCACACAAAAATACAGAAACACATATTTGTCCATCTCATTGGCGACTTTTGCAACTTTCGACAAGTAACATAATCTCTCTGGCCCCAAGCTTCTCAGCTCTAGAACATGAGGAAGGCAGCTTCTGTATCATAGGACCGTTCTGAGGACTAAGTGAGACAGTGTATATAAAACACCTAACATATTGGCATGTGGTCGGTATTCGATAAATGATATTTATTAGCAGTGGCAATATTTATTTCTTGCCTACTGTTTTCCAAGCCTTATGCTGTGTATTATAAAATAGCATATATAATAAGAATCTGCATCCTATGTGAAAAATGCATGTATAAATATAATACATATATATACACATTTATATATGAACGATTGGAGTATACTGAAAACAGTCTGGAGTGATATAAACCAAAAGTATTAACAGTGATTATAGGAGGCTTTCATTTCCTTCTGCATCTTTATATTTAATTTCCCCAATTTTTCTATAAAAACCATGGAGAGATTACTTTTGTCATCAAAATAAAGAAAATCTTGGGAAATCCATTTGAAATGCATTTCATTTTGGAATGAGAGGAATGTTTTATTTCAAAGAAGCAATAAAGGTTTAAAACCTTTTAAAAGGTGCACTAGCTTAATAGCCCCAGGAGGGAAGAAGGAGCTTTTCCTAGCAAAGCTGAGCAAACCCAGCTGACTTCACAGGCATTTGCTGTGACACCTGGTTCTAGAACAAGGACCTCGGGATTGGAAAGGGAAGACTTGTCAGCAGCAACCTCTCATCTGGCAGCTCAGATCTCGTTTGTCGTTGTTCGGAGGCCAAGCCCCACCAGGAGTCAGAGCCTTCCTGCATTTCCTTACGCCTTCACCATGACTGATGCAGGTGCAGCAATAAGGGGCTGCCCGCAGCTCTCCCCACCTGGGAAGGCAGATCCAGCTGCGAAGCAAGGACCCACCCCGGCCGGCTAGACAGCAGCGTCCATGGACAGAAGGGGTGGCATCTGGGGAGGAGAGCAAAGAGAAGAGGAAGTGGCAGAGCAGCGCTTGGGGGAAGGGCAGAGTGCTGCTGCTTCCCAAGGAATTTCCCATCCAGTCCTCCATGGACTCAGGGGGTCGCTGGGAAGTCCGTCTTGCAGAGGAAGGGGTCTCGGGAAGTTAAGAGCCTTGCTCCAGTCCCACGGCTAGTGTGAGAAGAGAAGCTACCCTGCGTGCATGTGTGTGCTTTATTTCAGACGGCCCCAAAGCAAATGTTGCAGGAGGGGTGAGGACCGTGGCAAATCGGAGAGCTGAGCTAAAACAGGGCCAGGTTTTCAGCTCCTGGGGCTGTGCCGTGCCTGAATGTGCCTTCATTACAGGCCCACGGTGGCCGGGTCTTCTGACTGTCTTGTGAAATGTCTCCACTTCTGAATGTTGGATTCATCTTCAACGTAAAATCAGATGAAGGCATCTGCGGGTCAGCCAGACCTACCCCCCACCCCCCAGGCTGAGTGTGACCAACCAACCTGAGCCCTGGGCCTCAGGGGTGGCCTGGGTCAGAGTTGGGCTGCCCAGCCCGTCCAGCGGTGCCTCTGACACATGCTGCCCAAAAGTGGCATGGATTTCAGGCTCCCCTGGAGAAGAGCTGACACCTCCCATTGGGCTGGGGAGGTAACCCCAGAGAAAGAAGAAAAGATACACAGGTTTTCAGATGACAGGTCCAAGAAGAACATGGCCTACGTCCAAATTAGACAGGATAGCTGAGAGCTGGATCAGTATCGCGTTCTCTCTGACCGCAGACCCTTCATTCTGGTAGGCTGAGTCCGTCAGCAGACACTGCTGCAGTGAGGACTGTCCTTTCACTTACACAGAGCTAGACCCTGGGATAAAGTCAGGAACAGAAAAGAAAAGATCCTGCTCCAAGAGTTTACCATGAAGAGAGAGGAGGCAGAAAATCACCAAGTGATCACCAAGTCACTCAGGGCGGAAAGGCCCAGGAAGAAAAGCTAAGCGGGCTAAGGAGGACAGGCACAGGGACCGAAGGCCACACCGGTCACGAAGGCCTCTCTGACCAGGTGAGATTTGGACAGAGACCTAACTTGACGGACAAGACATGTGGATTTCTGGGGAAGAGCAGGTCGGGAAGAGTAGGTGCAAAGGCCTTGAGGCAAGAGGGCACATGGTGCAGGAAGAGCCAGGAGTCGGTGGGCCTGGAGTGGAAAGGAGCGTAGGGGCAGAGAGGGTCAGAAGAGGTAAGCCAAGGTGAGCAGGGAGGAGAGAGGAGTGGGGTCTGCTATGTAGGGCCATGTTGGCCATTGTCAGGACAGGTTCTAGGGATGAGACAATAATGAAATCTGCCTTCAGCCCTCAAGGGGCTTACAGCTTGACCCCAGGACCACTGTATCCCACTCCCATCCACTTGTATGTACTTGTCGTCCTGAATTCTCCTCATGCCCCCTTAGGTCTCAGAGCCATCTGGCTGCAGATGGGACACCGCAGGGAGCCCACCCAGCACTGGGCCCGTCTCTGGATCTGGACAGAGAAGCAGAGAGAAGGGAAAGCTGTGCTGGCTGCCAGCTATAGATGGGTTAAATACCCACCTCCGCTTCACAGGCTGGCACAGAGGACGAGAATCATTGCCTCACCATTAGGACCCACAAGTATTTTTGCATTAGCGTGTTCATGCGACGGGTATGGATTGAGTGACTCCTGAGACTGAGTCCTGATTAGTCCTTGAGTACCCACACGTGAACAAGATGGCCCTCCTCACCGCAGAGCCCACAGTGCTGAGGGGTACAGACGAGCCAGCACGCCCCTCAAGCACAGCAGGTAAGTTCTAGGATGGGGCCAGAACAGCAGACTCTGGGCAGTGGTGTGCTGGCGAATGTTTAACAACGGACTCTCCAGAAAACTCTGTGCGTGTTTATGAATGTTAGTGCTGTAAAGGATAGATAGCATGTAATTTACAAATCATAACAACATATACCGTAATCTTCATGATAAATTCCATGCAACCTATTGATTTTCACAGAATACTTCTGTTGGTTTTTGCTAACATTTGGACCTAGAGCCAGTCTAGCACTGGACTTGATGAACAAGTGTGGTCCCAACAGGATATTTGCTGATATTCTTGTTTAAGTTCATAAGAAAGACAACAGTGAGATAAAAATGTATATTGCAACTTCACTTACTTGTCAGTGCAGAACTGGATAGTAGTTTGTAAATACCAAATGAATATTTCCTCGATTTTTTGTGCTATTCACAATGCAATGGCTACAATTTCACACTTTCAAGTTTAATCTGCGTTTTCTCTATCACTTCCTTAAATTTAGACAACACAACAGTAAATTAATCCCCGACTTATAGTATTTGCTGATTTTTCAGGGTGTAAATATACGAACAAAAGCTGATTTCAAGCTCTCCGCGTGCTATGGTCTGAATGTTTGTGTCCCCCCTCCACCAAAAAAATTCATATGTTGAAATCCAAAGCAATGGTATTAGGACATGGGGACTTTGGGAGGTGGTTAGGCCATGACAGTGGATCCTTCAAGAATGTCATTAGTGTCCTCACAAAAGAGGCTCCAGAGGGATCCCACCCCCTCTACCATGTGAGGACATGGAAGAAAGAAGGCACCAGCTGCAAACCAGGAAGAGGGCCCTCACCAAAAGACAACCAGGTTGGTGCCTTGATCTTGGACTTCTAGCCTTCAGAACTGTGAGAAATACATTTCTGTTGTTTATCAACTACCCAGTCTGTGGTATTTTGTTATAATAGCCCTAAGACGAAGACACAGTGTAACCCACGGAAGGAAGATATGGCGGTGCGCAGAAGCCTATAAAATATAGAGTGTTTTCACCATAGGGATCCAAGAGATCTAACTTCAAGAGCACAGGGAATAGCAAAATGTACTAAAGTAATTAGGAAATGATGACTTTTTAGTATTTGTTACCATACCTGAATTTTTAATAATGGCCGAGTTTAACAATCAGCCTGCAAAACTCCTGAAAATTGAACAATCCGTTCTTGCGAAGCCCCCTGGTGAAGCGCTGGCCTAAACCGTAGGGAGTCAGGCCGGTTGAGATCAACGGAGTATGGCCTAGCGAGGCCAAGTGGGACTCCGCGTCCAAGCAAAGGAAATCCGTACAAGGAGGTGGGGAATATATTAGCTCAGCAGCTGAGCAGGGAGAATATTATTCAGAAAGAGTAATTCCTTCTTCAAGAAAAGGTATTGGATCGGGGCAAAAACTGCACCTCTAAGTCCAGGGTGTGGGGCCCTGAGGCTTTAAAGGAAGGGAGAAGGCATGATAAGGGTAGGAGCTGGGAGCTCTGGGGCATCCGGGTGGAGAGGAAGGTCGCCCCCTTCCCCGGCAAGGAAGGGGGAGCTGAGTTGAGTGTGGGCACAGCACAAGGGGACCTACCCTACACAGTCCCCTCCCACAGACTTCAGGAAAAGCCACACTACAAAGAGGCAAGACACTGGAAGAATTTAATTTCTCGTGAAAAATGCAGTGAGGAGGCCAAGATTTGTGTTGGGGTCCGAAGTGAGGGAGCACAGGGGATCACAAACACTGAAAATGGTTCATCCCCCAGAGGTGTGAGGTGGGAAGGGGGAGAAAGCTTGAGCCCATGGAAGTCGGGGTGACAGAGACAGATCCTGCTGTGTGCCACCCAAGACTGTGGGAACTTTATTCCCACCCACAGTTCTGGGCCTTTTTGCCTCACTTCTGCGGTCACTCCAGGTGTGGGGCGCCCAGCAAGTGACCCAGACCTGGCAGAGCCCCACATCAGAGTCAGGCTAATGTCCTTGCTGAGCAGGCCCTGATCCCCTGCTCTTGAACCCAAAGAGCCCGCCCCCGACCCCAGAGGCCGTGGCGTGACAGGACTCAGGCAAAGCTTCTCTGAGGAGACCGCAACACCTGTCCCTTGGCTAACGATGACCTCTAATGGGACCCAGCGGCCCCAGAGCGGGGACAGCAAGGATTTTCCCCCAGCTGTAGAATGTCCTTTTCTGGGTCTTGAAATTCACCCTGTGGTGACACAGCCAGCTCCGGGCGGTGACTAACCCGGGTTTGAGGTGAGTCTTTCCATGATGGGGCAATGAAGCTTCGGAAAAAGCCCCCTGCTGCAGGGGTTTTCCTTCTCCTGTGTGCAGTTGGCTCATCCTGAAGTCACAGAACTCTTACCTTCCTCTTCCCCATTTTCTGAAGCCCACACAGAGCCTGTTCCTGTGGGAAAAGGAGAGGGGCAGCTCCTGCAAACTCCAGAATCCAGCTCTTTATTACCCCGCTCTGCCGCCCTAGCGCCTGCCCGCCTGCTGCCTCCCAGGCCTGTCGCCACTGTGTGTTCCCATCTCCCGGGAGCCCACGGTCCAGCGGGTGGAGGACAGACAAACTGACGGTTGCAATGCAACATGGCATGCGTCCTAACAGAGATCAGCCCAGGGCCCTGGCAGAGAGAGGGGTGGCTGGAGATTGGGACAGATGAGGAAGGGCTGCCCAAAGCAGGTGGCAGGGGAGTCTAGAATTAGACACTGAGTTGAGGAGAAGCAGGGACAGGACAGATGGAATAGCATGTGCAAAGACATGAGCAAAGAAGGTGCATTCAGGCTCCTATGAGTGGATGTTGGTGTGGCGGGCTCTATTCTTGTTTACGTTTCCACACCCTGATGAACTCTGGCAGGGCGATGGGACTTCCTTGGCCACTGAAATTTGAGCAGAAGTGACACCCATTCATTTCCAGACAGAAATGCATGGTTTGAGAGCCAGTGTCCTCTTTCTCTAACCCTGCAATCGTGGAAATGCCTGTCAACATAGAGCTTCTCCCAACCTGGATCCCTAAGTGACTACAATGAATAGAGCCCCCTGCTGGTCTGAATGGCCATGTACCATGAGCAAGAAATGAACCCAAGGGCTCATTTGTTACTGCAGCACAACCTAGCCTGTTCCTCACTGGTACCATTGGCCTGGCTCCAGAGGGCTCATACTGGGGGGTGTCAGGACACGACCCTGCATATGCGTGCAGTCAGCCTGATCCCCTATTCTTCTTCTTCCAGATTTCAGACAGCATCACAGGCTGTACGTCAGTGGATTCAAATCCTTGCTTTGTCATTTACTAGTTCTGAGAGCTTGGGAAATGTAGTTAAATCCTTTGAGCCTAAGTTTATCCATCTATAAATTGAGAATAATGGAAATAATATTACCTCTTTCACAGGGCTGCTGTGTTTCCTGAGTTAATCAGTGCTGGATCGTCCCTCTCCCCACTTATGACCCTTTCACAGCCTGGTACCGGTCACAAGGGTACTTATTTAAAATGCAAACTCCTCGCCCCCACCCGCTCCATCTGAATCCCTGCAGGTGAGGCCCAGAAACCTGGGCTTTCAGCAAGCCCTCCACGCGGTGTTTTTGCAGGTTAGAGTTCAGGAGCCACTGCCCTTAAAGTTTTGATAGACAGTCAAAACCTCTGTCCTCAGGAGGGATCATCACTTGGAGGCTGGCTTGGTCTGAAGCCAAGAATCTTCGGCCTGCTGCCCATCAGGTGGCTACAGAGCCCCGGACAAAAGCCAGAGGCTTAAAAGCTCCATATTACTTAGAGATCAGGTAACCTTACTTGGAGCCAGCTCAGTCTGTACAACTCCAGCATTAATCAGCCCTCTGCAGCCGGCCTCGATCTGCGCTGAGCTTTTTACGAGGTGTTCTTCTCCAAGGGAGAACCTTCAGCAATGCACCTCTTCCCTACCCCTGCCCACCCCAGCCTGGCCTAGGGAGGCCGACCTCCGGGGGATGTGGTACCAGTCCCTTTGCCTGCGGGACCAGGCTGATTCTTAAGAGAATCAGATGAGATTGAGACCAGGAAGAGGGCTGCAAAACTAGACCCTGGTAAAGTGGCCTCCAGAGTGATAGAGCTGCCCACCTGTACAAGTGCCCAGACCAGGCCCAGCCACCCTCCTTGCCAGCTGCTTCCTCCCATCACGTACCACTGTCGTATGGCTCTCTTCCTAACCATTGCTTCCACACCTATGCTCAAGAACACGCCATGGCTCCCTATGGCTTCCTGCCCATGGAATCAGGTGTTAACTTCTTGCTCTGGCTTCAGACCCTCCCAAGTCATACGGCACCGTGCTTTTCCAGTCCTTTTTCCCACTACTTTCCCAACCTACCAAGTTCTCTCTCCCCTCCCTTGCCACTGTCACCCACCTGGGAAGGGAGCTCAGACCGACCACCCGCAGCAGCTACTGCTGGTGTCCCACCCAGACCCCCTGTCCTAGGGTGGCTCATCCATTCCCTGATGCCAGGTACAGAAGGCTGGACTCTTGGGGCGCCTGGGTGGCACAGTCGTTAAGCGTCTGCCTTCGGCTCACGGTGTGATTCCGACATTCTGGGATCGAGCCCCACATCAGGCTCCTCCGCTAGGAGCCTGCTTCTTCCTCTCCCACTCCCCCTGCTGTGTTCCCTCTCTCGCTGGCTGTCTCTCTCTGTCAAATAAATAAATAAAATCTTTAAAAAAAAGAAAAAGAAGAAGGCTGGACTCTTGCCTCGAGGAAGGTCAGACCTGCGTACTGTCCGTGCTCCAGAGCTCTCCGCGGGACCAGGCTGAGCTTATACTTCAGTGGAACCTTATCTTTGTGTGACCTCTTCCCTTCTCCCGTCCTGTTTTTCTCACTTCCCCACAGACTCTGTCTCCAGACAGAACCCCCTCACAAATCACTTGCACAAGAATTTATGTCTTGGGCTTTGCTTCCAGGAAGCCTAAGCTACGACTCCCATGTCATTCGGGAAGTTACCTGGAGGCAAGGCTAGCCTCTGACTATACTCCCAGGCAGCCCCTACCAGAGGTCACAGAACAGAAAGGCTCACAGGCCAAATGAAGATGCTTGAATCATGGCATTTATTTAATCAACCTAGAACCCACACCAGAAAGAAGCAAGGCAAAGAGACAGGGCCGGTGAACACATGGAGGATAAGTGCCAGCAGGTGGAGAATCACCCGACCGGAACCCTGGCTCACACCGCACTCTACATCTTGTTCTCTTGCCGCCCCAGCAGCACTCTCTCCTGCTGCTGTGGCTACAGGGGCC
>NC_048231.1:15914681-15977315 GCF_002007445.2 Ailuropoda melanoleuca | reverse complement strand
CGACCCTGCATATGCGTGCAGTCAGCCTGATCCCCTATTCTTCTTCTTCCAGATTTCAGACAGCATCACAGGCTGTACGTCAGTGGATTCAAATCCTTGCTTTGTCATTTACTAGTTCTGAGAGCTTGGGAAATGTAGTTAAATCCTTTGAGCCTAAGTTTATCCATCTATAAATTGAGAATAATGAAAATAATATTACCTCTTTCACAGGGCTGCTGTGTTTCCTGAGTTAATCAGTGCTGGATCGTCCCTCTCCCCACTTATGACCCTTTCACAGCCTGGTACCGGTCACAAGGGTACTTATTTAAAATGCAAACTCCTCGCCCCCACCCGCTCCATCTGAATCCCTGCAGGTGAGGCCCAGAAACCTGGGCTTTCAGCAAGCCCTCCACGCGGTGTTTTTGCAGGTTAGAGTTCAGGAGCCACTGCCCTTAAAGTTTTGATAGACAGTCAAAACCTCTGTCCTCAGGAGGGATCATCACTTGGAGGCTGGCTTGGTCTGAAGCCAAGAATCTTCGGCCTGCTGCCCATCAGGTGGCTACAGAGCCCCGGACAAAAGCCAGAGGCTTAAAAGCTCCATATTACTTAGAGATCAGGTAACCTTACTTGGAGCCAGCTCAGTCTGTACAACTCCAGCATTAATCAGCCCTCTGCAGCCGGCCTCGATCTGCGCTGAGCTTTTTACGAGGTGTTCTTCTCCAAGGGAGAACCTTCAGCAATGCACCTCTTCCCTACCCCTGCCCACCCCAGCCTGGCCTAGGGAGGCCGACCTCCGGGGGATGTGGTACCAGTCCCTTTGCCTGCGGGACCAGGCTGATTCTTAAGAGAATCAGATGAGATTGAGACCAGGAAGAGGGCTGCAAAACTAGACCCTGGTAAAGTGGCCTCCAGAGTGATAGAGCTGCCCACCTGTACAAGTGCCCAGACCAGGCCCAGCCACCCTCCTTGCCAGCTGCTTCCTCCCATCACGTACCACTGTCGTATGGCTCTCTTCCTAACCATTGCTTCCACACCTATGCTCAAGAACACGCCATGGCTCCCTATGGCTTCCTGCCCATGGAATCAGGTGTTAACTTCTTGCTCTGGCTTCAGACCCTCCCAAGTCATACGGCACCGTGCTTTTCCAGTCCTTTTTCCCACTACTTTCCCAACCTACCAAGTTCTCTCTCCCCTCCCTTGCCACTGTCACCCACCTGGGAAGGGAGCTCAGACCGACCACCCGCAGCAGCTACTGCTGGTGTCCCACCCAGACCCCCTGTCCTAGGGTGGCTCATCCATTCCCTGATGCCAGGTACAGAAGGCTGGACTCTTGGGGCGCCTGGGTGGCACAGTCGTTAAGCGTCTGCCTTCGGCTCACGGTGTGATTCCGACATTCTGGGATCGAGCCCCACATCAGGCTCCTCCGCTAGGAGCCTGCTTCTTCCTCTCCCACTCCCCCTGCTGTGTTCCCTCTCTCGCTGGCTGTCTCTCTCTGTCAAATAAATAAATAAAATCTTTAAAAAAAAGAAAAAGAAGAAGGCTGGACTCTTGCCTCGAGGAAGGTCAGACCTGCGTACTGTCCGTGCTCCAGAGCTCTCCGCGGGACCAGGCTGAGCTTATACTTCAGTGGAACCTTATCTTTGTGTGACCTCTTCCCTTCTCCCGTCCTGTTTTTCTCACTTCCCCACAGACTCTGTCTCCAGACAGAACCCCCTCACAAATCACTTGCACAAGAATTTATGTCTTGGGCTTTGCTTCCAGGAAGCCTAAGCTACGACTCCCATGTCATTCGGGAAGTTACCTGGAGGCAAGGCTAGCCTCTGACTATACTCCCAGGCAGCCCCTACCAGAGGTCACAGAACAGAAAGGCTCACAGGCCAAATGAAGATGCTTGAATCATGGCATTTATTTAATCAACCTAGAACCCACACCAGAAAGAAGCAAGGCAAAGAGACAGGGCCGGTGAACACATGGAGGATAAGTGCCAGCAGGTGGAGAATCACCCGACCGGAACCCTGGCTCACACCGCACTCTACATCTTGTTCTCTTGCCGCCCCAGCAGCACTCTCTCCTGCTGCTGTGGCTACAGGGGCCAGCGCGGAGGGGAAGCCAGGTGGGCCACCTGGAGGTGGTGCCTCAAGTAAACACACAAACTGCCTCTATTGGGAAGACTCAGGGCCAAGTACACCTGTTCACAGGGCAGCACCCCAGTGACTCTGCTGAGCAGCTGTGGGTGTTATCTGTGTTTCTTGGGGCGTCACCACCGAGTGGCCAACGTAGGAATGATGTTGCTTCAGTCTAGAGAAGACATGATCCACGCCTTATAGATATTTAAGGTTCACTTGGTCTCACTCCTTGTCTGTAAGTAACATTCTCATTTGATCTATATTCAACCCATAGATATTCTATTTATTCTGTGTCTAAAAAAATCTCATAAGCTACTTGCTTCTATACTTAATTTCTCTCCTTTTCTAGAGCAAAATTGAATATTCATAAATAACACACCAAACAAGACCGTTCCCTTTTCCTGAGTTACCATCTCCTACCCCCTAGTCTGCAGAGCTTCGTGTCACCCTGAATATAAAACCACATCCTTCAGTAACAGGACTAGAACTCGACTCAGGTTTTGAGCACTGGTCTGGTTCTAAATCCATTGTGCTCAGTAGTGTGCTGTTTGGCGACATGGCTTATCTCCCCTGCACATGGTAGGGCCCTGTTCTCTCTCTCTCTCTCTCTCTCTCTCTCTCTCTCTCTCACACACACACACACACACACACACACACACACACACACTGCTTGCCCATGGCGGGCCCTTGAATGATGCTCTGGGGTTCAGATGAATCCATTAGCATTTTAAAGAGAGCACAGCCAATTTGCTTTCCTGCGTCACCATCACTTGGCTTAAGAAGCCAGAGGACAGGAAGGAGCTTCCCCCTCCAGCAAAGCCATAAGCAGGGCATGTGCTAAATCCTGGTTTGCATTCGCCAGATTCAGCCTGTGAATACCAGCGCCCTGATGGCTCTCCAGATTCAAGAAAGCAAACTCCTGCCCCCATGCGACTATAAAACCAGGAGCCTCCATCCCTTTCCAACTGGTCCACCCATTGCAGCACTAAAAGCTGAGCTTTTATATGTGAAAAGCACTTGCCAGATTCCCAGAATAGCAGTGGCAGGAAACTGAATAACAAGGTAAAAGTGTAACCCTGTACTACACCCTTAATAGTGGAGGGGAGAGGGTGGGACAGTCGTTAAGAAATAAGAATCTTACTGTTGGCCAGTCAAGCTCAGACACAGAGCTCTACTTGAGGTTCAAGTCACCAGTTCCAATCTGGAACTGGAGACGAGGATTTGAGAAGGATTCCCCTGCTCCACTGAACAACCCTTCAGCTTCACAGAAGGGGTGGGGTCTTCGTTCTAGCCATTCTGTGCTGCCCTGTACGGTCCCACTTCCCCAGTTAGTAGGAAAACCTCTCCCCTTTACACACTTTCTCTTCTTTTCTCTACCACTTAGGATGTTTTTGGATGAGGATGAGGGGTGAGGATAACAGCTAACATTTATTGAGTCATAGGTTGGGTTCCCGAGAAGAAATTCAGAGACCAGCATGCACGATGTGTTGTTTGGATCAACGTCCACAGAAAGGGAGGAGAAAGAAGCAGAATTGGGCAGAAGGAGAAATTGAGCTGAGATGGAAGCCCAACAAAGACCTCCATCAGCCCCAGGGAGAGTTCCCGTACCAGTGTGACTTTTCAGAGTTGTCCTGAGTTGAATCAAGGGGTCCAGCCCTTATAGTCCCTCGTAGGTCGGTTGTGGGATGTAGCCTGTTCCCAGAAAGAGGTCCTGGCCTTGGGGCAACATGGTCATCTTCCCCTGGGGCAAAGCTTGTAAAGGACTGCCCATGACTGGGAGAAATAAGGCATTCCCGAAGTGTGGGCTGGGTGGCACATCAGAGCCCTCCCAACAATCACATATCTCATGCCCAGTCTTGTCCTACACCCTTCACATTCGCTCATTTAATCCTCACAACAATCCTACGAGGTAGGCACTAGAATTATCTCCTTTTTGTGGTGGAAAACTGATGCACAGAGAGGTTTAATAACTTTCCTGATATCACACAGCCACAGAGTGGTGGAGCCAGGATTTAAACCCAGGCAGACTGCCTCTGGTGCTCGTCTGCCCACCACTCCTCCCATGCTAGTAAAAGAAAAGCCAACAAAAACTGGACAGGGATTTTTTTTCTGAACATGTAGAACAATGTCTACCACATAATAAGCACTCAAAATATTTTGAATTAATGAATTGGTTCACAAAGGGAAAAATCCAACACTGTGTATTTCAAGCACAACTGGGAGTCTGGCTCCACTTCTCTGCCCTCTGCCCTCTTCCATGTGTCGGCTTCATCCGCAGGATGGCTTCCATGAAGGTCACAAGATGGACCCAGAACTACCGTGTCGACACCAGGAGGGAAGAGAACTTCACCTCAATGTCCATCAGAAGACTCTAGTGTCACACTTCGCACTCCACAATCTGAACTGATCACAGAGGCAAAAGGATTGAGATGATGCTGATTGTTAGGACAGCCAGGAACCCCCTTGACATCCCACCCAAACCCAGAAGGCAAATATGAGTGCTGGTAGGAAGTGGGGAGAAGAGGAATGGATATTGAATCGGTAATAATGAACAACCACTGACTCTTCATCCCATGGGCCCCCAAGCCCTCGAACACTTTGTTCCCCTCCCCAGGGTCTAGCTTTACTTTCCCCTCATCCCCACATGTCCCCCATCCACCTCCATTCTGCAGCTGAGGGTTTGGGGACATGGGCTACCCTCAGATCCCGTGGAAGACGGGGAACAAGAAGAAAGCAGTCCACCGAGAGTGGGGTCTAGGCTTGGAATGTTTAAGATAATTCTTTACACAATTAGATTAACCACTGTGCAGAGCCTGAGATAAGCCCCTGTGGCCCCACTATGTAAAATATACCATTCTCTCTCTGCTTTCCCTGCCTGCTTTTCTTCATAGCCCTTATCTCTGCCTAGACTTCTATTGTGTTTATATTTATTCAGTAGTTTGATGTCGTTTTTCTCCACTGGAATAGATACTACACAAAAGTAACTACTTTATTTCATTCATCTCGGAATGTTTGTCACCTAAAACAGTGCCTGGCACCAAACAGGTGCCCAGTAGACCTTTGTTGGATGGATGGAT
Source organism: Ailuropoda melanoleuca (assembly GCF_002007445.2). Lineage (NCBI taxonomy): Eukaryota > Metazoa > Chordata > Mammalia > Carnivora > Ursidae > Ailuropoda > Ailuropoda melanoleuca. The sequence continues at coordinate 15,972,133 of NC_048231.1, read as the reverse complement.
GGATGGATGGATGGATGGATGGATGGATGGATGGACGGATGGATGACCACTGCCTTTGTGTTGCTACAGTAACGGACTCAGTCTCCTCCTCCACCTTGAGTGGCATTACCAAAGACCTTTTGCAGTTATCCTCAACCTCAAAGTGACAGGCTCCAGGACGGCAACGAAAGAAAGACAAGGGACAAAATGCCATCCTTCCTCAAATAAATCACAGTCTGTCCTCATATGCTAGACAACATCTGATTCATAGATATTGGCCATCTCTAGGTAGTCCACAGTTTTAGAGGAAACAAATGAACGAAACCATTTTGTCTGTACAGATTTCTCAAGCATGAAATATAAGATTTTAACAACAATGCTTTTCAATTCTTAATAATCTTTAAACTGAAAGAAATCACACACACACTACAAGGCCAGCAATGGCTGGCTCACCTCAGCTAATGTTTAATTGGAGGTGCTGACTGTCTCAGCCAACACGTGTTCACATGGTCCACAGGCACGTCACCACAGAATGAGGAGGACAATTCTATCATCTTCCACATGGGATCTGGGAGCACCAGTTAGGGGTGGCTCAGTCAGTTACATGTCTGCCTTCGGCTCAGGTCATGATCCCAAAGTCCTGGGATCGATTCCCACATCAGGCGGAGCAGGGAGCCTGCTTCTCCCTCTCCTCCCCACTCCTGCTAGCTCTCATTATCTCTGTCTCTCTCTCTCTCTCATAAATAAATAAATAAATAATAAATACATAAAACCTTTTTTAAAAAAAAGAAAAGAGGGGCACCTGGGTGGCACAGCGGTTAAGCTTCTGCCTTCGGCTCAGGGCGTGATCCCGGCGTTATGGGATCGAGCCCCACATCAGGCTCCTCCGCTGTGAGCCTGCTTCTTCCTCTCCCACTCCCCCTGCTTGTGTTCCCTCTCTCGCTGGCTCTCTCTATCTCTGTCGAATAAATAAATAAAATCTTTAAAAAAAAAGAAAAAGAAAAAGAAAAGAAAAAGGACCCCAGAATTTGAAGCCAGTCTCCCCGGGTTCCAATCCCAGCTCTACCTTTTACTGTTGGGTGCTCTGGAGTACATTGATTGATCCTTCTGTACCTCCACGGCCTTCTCCATAAACTGAGGATACTGCTAGCAGCTACTGCATAGGACTGCTGCAGAGATGAATGAGTTATTACATGGGAAGCACTGAGAGGAGTGCATGGCTCGGAGTGAGCACCAAGTAAGCACTGGCTGTTGGAATGTCTGGTCTTCAGTGTTGAAGAAATCTGTCATCAGACAAGTCTCCTTCACTTACACAACCCACTCATCACAGCTAATACACACATAACACACGTAACATGCCCACAACACATACAACATACAACACAGAGAAAATAAAAATATAAAACACACAACACACACACACACGTACATACGTAACACAGCCAAGCATTTTCATACTCTGTACTTGATGAATTCATCCAACTTTAGAGCCAGATCCCCACTAAGACACACTCATCATACTCATCGCTCTTCCCCGCTGTATGTCAATGGGACATCATGCAATGTCATGATAAAGCAAGTTACCAATTGCTCATTCAAATTGTTCCCAGAGCAAAATATTCATTACCAACTGTGTTTCAGGAACTTCTCAGCAATAGTGTCTTCTCCAGTGTAGTGTGGTATTCCGGCACAGAGCTCTGGAGTCAGACATGAGTTCGAATCCTGCCATTACTACTTACCAACTGTGTGACTAGGGGCGAGCTGTTAAACTGGCTCTGGCTGTAACATCATTCACATTTTATGGATGAGGAAACACAGAACCAGAAAGAACAAACTGCTAAACATGACCCTTGTGTGGTTACCCACAAAGATTCACCTTGCATGGTCGTCGTAAGAAATGAAAATATAGGGTATGTACCACATTTAGCTGAGTGCTTGGCAAGGCTAATATATGCTAACATAACATGTTGGGTAAGTGGTGGTGGTGGTGATGAATTTCTTTGAGTATTTCTTCAAGCGGGGGGGGGGGGAAGTCGCTTTGACTAAATTGTTAACCGTTAATGAAACTGATGGTGACTTGAGTTCCACCAGCACATTTGCGTTCCAGAGCCCATAAACTTTGACCCAGCATCGTGTTGTAACTGTACCATTTCCCTTCGTGAAATTTGAGAGGTGTTGTTTTGACATTGTTTCATTTCGTTTCATTTCCTCCTGAAGGGTGGGCTTGTTTCTCAATGTAGGCGAGGCAAAAGGGAGAAGTATTTTAAATCGCTGTGATAGCCCCAGTCGGTGCTATCTTCTGGTGCCTGAGAAGGACCCCCAAGTTCTCTTCTCCTCTCCTACAATATTTGGGCTTTTTCCCGTTTCTGAGATTGACAAATATCGTCCTTTCCTTTGTTCCCCCCCCTTCCGCTTGCCCCCAGCATTTGGGTGCCTTAACAAGAAGGGGTTTTTTTGTTTGCTTTTTAAAGATTTTATTTATTTCATAGAGAGAGAGAGACAGCCAGTGAGAGAGGGAACACGAGCACCGGGGGTGGGAGAAGAAGAAGCAGGCTCCCAGCAGAGGAGCCTGATGTGGGGCTCGATCCCATAACGCCGGGATCACGCCCTGAGCCGAAGGCAGACGCTTAACAGCCGTGCCACCCAGGCGCCCCACAAGGAGTTTTGAAATAATATCTTAACCATATTTCACGTTCTTGTGGTGCCTTTCCGTTCACCTGGTGCTTGCACATCCATTCTTCACTGCTGGCTGAAGGAAGACGTCAGTCCTCCCTCTGATGGCACAGCCAAGGCTCGCAGAGGTGAACCAGCAAGCCCTGGGGGGTCGGCCATCAAACAAATGCCACTGCCTCCAGGTACAACAAGAAGCCAGCCTTTCATTGAGACAGAGTTGATCCCATTGATCCCAGAGTCCTGGGATCGAGCCCCGCATCAGGCTCCCACCTCAGCGGCGAGTCTGCTTCTCCCTCTCTCTCTGCTGCTCCCCCGCTTGTGCTCACTCCCACTCTCTCTGTCAAGTAAATAAATAAAAATCTTACAAATAATAATAATAATAAAAATAAACCGTGGTAGAATCTACATAACACAGAATTTCCCGTTTTAATCATTGTCAAGTATACAGTTCAGTGGCGTTAAGCACACGCACATCGTCGGGCAGCCCTCACCACCGTCCATTTCCAGAAGGCTTTTCATCTTCCCAAACTGAAGCGCTGGACCCATTAAGCACTAGCTCCCTCCTTCCCTTCCCCAGCCCCTGGGAACCACCTTTCCACTTTCTGTCTCTGCAAATATGACTGCTCTGGGGACCTCACATAGGAAGATTCACTCCGTGTTTGTCCTTTGGCATAGCAGACGCTTTGGCAGCAAGATTTCTGGAGGACGTACCACAATTCTATCCTCCACTGCATTTGTTTTGTTAATACTGCACATTAGCCAGAAAGAATGTCTTTTTTTTTGGTCAAGTGTCAGACTCTTAATTAATCCAGATGTTCACAGGCCAGAACACTGAGCGTAGACAAGCCTCTCTTTCTGCCACCCAATGACACAAGTGTGACACAGAGGCCACATCTGCAATGCCCCTGAGGGCAGGAAGGCGTCTATTCTTTACCCTAAAGTAACCTGCCCTCACGGACACCAGCACCTTGCCGGCCCCACCCTGCAAAGCAGAGGTTTTCTAACGTTTTGCTTTACGTTGAAGGCTATTTGTTCCTCTTGCCCTCCAAGTAATTACTTGACTTGTGGACATCAGCAAAAAAGAAAAGAGGGGGAGAAGAGTGGAGAGGAGAGGGGAGGGGAGAAAAGAAAAGAGAAAGGAAAGGAAAAGAAAGGGGAAGGGAAGGGGAAGGGAAAGGGAAGGGAAGGGAAAGGGAAGGGAAAGGGAAGGGAAAGGGAAAGGAGAGGGGCTCCTGGAGAGGGATGTAAGGCATTTTCATGTTCCACCCGGACAGCTCCAAAGACCCCTCTCATCCACTGGCCTGTGTGGTGTTGTTGTTGTGTTGTTTTGTTTTTGGTTTAAAGAACTCTGTGATCTACTTCAATTCATGTTTTGCCAAGAAAGCTAACACAGCTGCAAATCCTTTCTGCCCGGAATGCCTTCCAGCCTTTCCAGAGGCCTCTCTGCTCGTTCGGTGGCCACTTCCCTCCCTCCCAGGCTGGCCCTCCCTCCCAGGCTGGCCAACCTCTCCCAGCCCACTGCGGCCCACACCCCCACCACCACTCCCCCGCCCTGCCGCCCACCCAGCTCCTGAGAGAAGGCACTCCTCTCTGGAAGTGGCCCTGTCTTCTCTGTGGGTTTCTATTACTTGGAGAAGCGCAGGCCCCCTTGGGCACCCCAGCCCCCCTCCTTAGGCTTCCCCCTCAGAAAACTGGCTCTGCTGCCCGCTGGTAAACCGGCTGGCCGTCACCATGACGACGGCCTGGCCCAGAGCCTGGATGACGCCAGGCCTGACTCCCCTCCCAGCCTCACCCAAATCTGTTTGTTCAAGTTCCAGCTGCTTTTGTCGGGCTTCGTTTTGCTTGTCAGTTGGAGGCAGCTCCGCTGCTGATTGGCTGCGGGGGGCTGGGCTTAGACTCCCTGGGATACCAACCGGGAAGTCAGCTCCCTGCCTGGGCAGGAATTTCCTGGCGCCCTGGGGTATTTCCCCATCGCAGTAAGGAGAGCTAGAAGAGCCTTTCAGGCAAGGCAGAGCCCATAGGAAGCCAAGGCATCAGATAATCCATTCGTGCTCTCATCCCTCTGACGACTTCAAGCAACGAAACTCTTACTAACCCGCCTTGACTGTGATGCCGCACTCACGACTAACGGCCAGCTTCTTGTTTGATAAAACGAAAGAAGCAATACAGCATGTTGACGGAACAGTCCAGCTGTGCATTAACATCAAAAATAAATAAAACCAGAGGCGCCTGGGTGGCTCAGTCCAGTAAGCCTCTGCCTTCGGCTTGGGTCATGATCCCAGGGTTCTGGGATCCAGACACACGAGCTTCCCCCGCCCCCCCCCNCCCCCCCCCCCCCCCCCGCAGCAAGGCAGCGCGCTTCTCCCTCTCCCTCTGCTTCTCCCCTCCTGCTTGCTGTCTCTCTTGCTCGCTTGCTCTCTCTCAAATAATGAAATAAAATCTTTACAAATAATTAAAAGATTAATTAATTAATTTTAAAAACCAGGAAGAAGAAGAAGAAACATGCGGATTTTTGAGGAACAGCTAAAGTGAATGTAGCAACAGACATCCAAGTGAATTTTCACCTCAACATTTGGGGTGGTTTTGCTTCTATTATTTGGATAACTGTAGAAGCAGGAATCTGGAACATCGTTTGTGATCAATTTGAAAACACACTGTCTTGCCTTTTGTCATTTCATCAGGTTTTTCTCTCCCAAATAACTCATTTTAGTAATTTGCTTGGCCTCTAGGGCTCCTGAGTTTACCCCAGGTCCTCTGGTTTGGGATATACAATGGGCTTCTTGTATGTCCCCTTTGAAGCTGTGTCAGAAGCCTCAGCGCCTTGTCTAGAAAATGGGGGTAAATTATGCCAACCGGCCCGGTTGTAGAGCGCTTAGCTTAGTCTGGCGCTTACTGAGCTACTGTCATCATCAACTCCTACCGATGCCTGTTTTCTGGGGATCCTGACACTCTTCATGAGAATTACATCATTGATTCAACAAATATTTATTTAACAAATATTTACTAAGCCTCAATTGGCCAGGCACTGTGCTGGCCACTAGTGATAAAGTGATAGAAACAGACACAGTTCCAGGCCCTTGGTAGCTTCTGGACTAGTGAGGGCAACAGACACAAAAATAACTACACAAAATGTAAAATTACATCTGTGTCCTCTGAGTAAAGCCAGACCAACCTATCTCCCGGCTGAATAACACAGAGGACACCAGTCTTCCATATTGAGCAGAAGAATTTCCTGGCCAATGCCTGTCTTAATTCCTAACTCACAATATCATGAGATATAATAAACTGGTCACTGTTTTAAGCACTGCTCTCCCCCAAAATAATAACATCTGTATTAAGTGCCTAAAGCATTAAGAGAACATGAAATAGAGGAACTAAATTACATTTTACCTGCTTTCCTAGTTAGAATACAAGAGTTAATGTAAGAATTTAGAATGATTTGATCACCTAAAGCCCAGAGTTTCCAGAGATGCAAATTCTCAATCCACAATCCTGCAGAAAAATCCCAGTGGTTCCTTATGTCAAACCTTGTTTTGCTGAACAGCGCCCTCTTCTGGCTAGGGGCCCTTTCTCCAGCCAGCTCTGCTTCTTGCTGCTTTAAAGGGGTTTGTAGACCGGGATGTCCCTTCTTCATCAAACGTGGGCTGAGTGCCCAGGCCCTTGAGCATAGGGCCTGAAACAGACACAGGCTCCCCACCCTTATGGAGCTGACAGTCATTTGAACTTCCTGACATCTCTGAGAATGTAGGGCAAACTTCAGAACTCCTACTTGTTGGATAAGATCTTAACTGAGTCAGGGACGGCAGATAAAACTTTGCTACATTATTGATAATTTGGGACTAGATTTTAGGGTGCAAGGAAACAAAAAAACTCCCCCCCCCAAGCGTGAGATTGGTCCCAAATTCCTCACTCTCCATAGCCACACCCTGCCTCATCACTCTCTACTTCTTAACCTTGAGTTCCCTCCTGCTTGGGAAATCTCCTCGTGGTTGCCTGAACCAAGGGCCCCCACCTCTCCACCTCTGTGGCTTCAAGTGCCTCTTCCAGCCACTTCATCTCTGCAGTGATTTCTCCAAAGCCAGCCTAGATTGTCACTCTTCCCAAAGACTCTCCAGCCTTCCCTGAACATCTTATTTCTTAGTATCCCTGCTACATTTGGGAACGGATATCCAGGCAGTACTTCGATGTACATCCCGTCACATCAAGGGCACGGTCTTTAGAGGGATCAGACCGACAGGGATCAGACCGACATGGAGTTCAAATCCCAGATCTGCAACCTACTAGGCTGTGATGTGAAGAAAGTGGTGTCACCTTCTCAACTCTGATTTTCTTGAGGGCACAACATGGGCAGTAACTCCTACCTAACAAGGCTGTTCTGAAATGTAAACGGTATGTTTCAAGCACTTGGCACAGAGTAAACACTCAGTATTTTGTATTAGTCCTTTAACATGTCCAATCTAAGCACCTGCTTTAAAAGCAATCTGGCCCTCGAGGCATCTCCTACAGCCTTGGGCATGTGGGTAGGGAGATAGAACCCGGCACCATGCAGAGAACAGGGCTGATACAAACGGCCTGGTGCCTAAGGCCCACGATATTTTCTCATATCCATGGAAATAGTTAAATTTCTTTTGAAAATCAGAAGAAAAAAATTAACTTTTACATTGAAAATTACAAATTAGAATATATTATTTATGTTAACATATTTATCTTTATACAGTACAGTCATAAAATATAATTTTCAATTAATTTTTATAGAAGGAACACACAGAGGTGAAAGTGCCTAGAGCCCGCGAAAGTCATTATGCAGCCCTGATGAAGAAAGACTTCTGCTATTAAAAAAGGGGGGGGACGAAGCAAACAGTGGTGAAAGAAGGAATTCACTCACTAGCTGAGTGTCAGGGTCCCTCCCAGCTCTAACACCTTTCAGTTCAGTGAATTCCTTTTCCCTCAGCTTGGCAGGATCCTTTACAGAGTGCTTTCTTTGTTTCCTTGTTTGGTTTTTTTTTTAAGATTTATTTATTTATTTGAGAGAGAGCAAGCACCAGTGGGAGGGGCAGAGGGAGAGGGAGACTCTCCAGCTGACTTCAGTCTGAGCTCGGAACCCCACCTGGGGCTTGTTCCCCCTACCCTGAGATCAGGACCTGAGCCGAAACCAAGAGTCGGTCACACCACCCAGGTGTCCCCAGAGTACATTCTTTTTTTTTTTTTTTAAGATTTTTATTTATTTAACAGAGAGAGAGAGACAGCCAGCGAGAGAGGGAACACAAGCAGGGGGAGTGGGAGAGGAAGAAGCAGGCTCCCAGCAGAGGAGCCCCATGTGGGGCTCCATCCCAGACCCCTGGGATCACGCCCTGAGAAGGCAGACGCTCAACGACTGAGCCACCCAGGCGCCCCCCAGAGTCCATTCGTAAGAGTACATTTCCCAATGCTTTCAGAATCTGTGTGCCATCTGCTTTTAGCAGAAGATCTTGTGCCCCAAGAATTCGGTATGACTTGCAAAATCCCCGTAGGCGCGCTTTATCTACTTGGTCAAGGATTGCCATACCCGCCAGTGGCCGACAGAGGGCGAAGCAAGTCAACCTTAGGAACATCGCAGTGGCACCCTGAATAGAAAGCTTCTCTGTTCAACCACAGGGGCCTGACCTGGGAGCTCCTTAGAGATGCAGCATCTTGGGACCCAACCCCGGGGAGGATCCTAAACCCCCGTGATCACAATTCATAGGATAAGAAGATCCCCAAGTAATTGATACACAACATAAAGTTTAAGCAGCACTGATTTCAAGTTTCTTGTCTGAGAAAGGGAAGCCCACTTGCTCAAGGGAAAGGAGGAGGGGAGAGGAACTGGTTAAGACATCCCTCCCAGCCCCCGAATCTCCTCTTCCTTCAGCCAGTCAGCCAGCATCAATCAAGATGCGACTGAAGCCACGGGAGGGACGTAAAAGCATTTTACAGGTTTCTTCTTCCATTTCAATAAATACTTATTGAGTCAGCCTACTATGTCCTGGACATCAGGGATCCAGTTGTGAGCAAAAAACAGACCCTCTTCCTACCCTCGTGGAGCTTTCAGCCTAGTGGGGACACCAAGGAAGAACCATCACACGTAACTACTGGCCTTGATGTGGCCATGTGGGTACAGAGGGCCATGAGACAGTCACAGGAGGGAGGGGACCTGGTTTATACCAAATGGTCAGGGAAGGCCCCTCTGAGGAAGTGAGTTTTAAGCTTGCAATCTGATGCTACCTAAAAGTTAGCCACGAGGGACACCTGGGTGGTTCAGTCAGTTAAGCATCTACCTTCGGCTCGGGTCATGATTCCAGAGTCCTGGGATTGAGTCCTGCATTGGGCTCCCTGCTGGATAGAGAGCCTGCATCTCCCTCTGCCTGCCACTCCCCCTGCTTGTGCTCGCTCTCTCTCTCTGACAAATAAATGAGTAAAATCTAAAAAAAAAAAAAAAAAGAAGTTAACCAGGCAAAGAGTAGGAGCCCCTGGCAGGGGGAAAAGAATGTACAAAGGTCACACAACAGAAAGGAAGGTTGCACTCAAGGAACCGAAAGAAGACTGGTAGTGAGTGAAGCAACATGGGGCTCAGAGAAGGCAGAAAGTAGCCGTGGCGGGGGGGGGGNGGGGGGGGGGGGGGGAAGGGTGCCCAGAGTGGAGGACAGAAGATCCACCCCCACCCTGCACAAAGTGACTGGCACTCACCCCTGCTTGCCAATGTCCCTGCCAACATCTCACTCCTGCCCACTGAGTCCCATTCTGCCTGACAGCCCACTCTCTCCTCTTCTAACCCTTCCTCACCCTCCTCCCCACCAGCCACTTCTCTGCTACCGGTCCACCTCTACCTTCCCCTCTCCAGCATCTTCGCCATTTGCCATTGAAACCTGCCTGAGTTCTCCCCGCACTGTCCCAGGCAACCAGACGTCAATCTCAGGACAGCTTCTTCCCCTGAAGGAAAGACAATCCAGATGTCAAGAACCACAAGCTTACGGAGGGCTCCGCTTACAGAGGGCTCATGACGTGCTGGGCCAGCCACCACTTTACACATTTCTCAGCCAGTCCTGACGACCGTCTGAACTACATAGCTACTCTCGTTCCAGTTTTATAGTTGAGGAAATTGAAGTGTCGAAAAGGTAAATAATTTTTACAATTACACAGCTAGAAACGGGGTGAGCCGATATGCCCTTCCCCTTTGTGACAGAGCCTGAGCGCGCTACCCTGTGACAATCTCTACTGATGGTGCAGCTGCCTTTCAGAAGCCTGAAGAAGGAGCACACCCTTGGCCCAGAAGAAACAATCCTGGATGTGCACAAAAAATTCGCTGTGAGGGTATTTGCAGCCTTGTGTGTAAGAGCGAAAAATTTAGAAACCGCCCAAAGGTTATATTTCAACGATGCAGAATGGGTTAAATTGTTAAATGTTTATGGGGGCGCCTGGGTAGCACAGTTGTTAAGCGTCTGCCTTCGGCTCAGGGCGTGATCCCAGCATCCGGCGTTCCGGGATCGAGTCCCACATCGGGCTCCTTTGCTGGGAGCCTGCTTCTTCCTCTCCCACTCCCCTGCTGTGTTCCCTCTCTCGCTGGCTGTCTCTCTGTCACATAAATAAATAAAATCTTTAAAAAAAATTGTTAAATGTTTATAACCAGAATCCTATGTAACTAGAGATAAAATCTGATCACATAGAAAAATATGTTCATGATCTACGGTGTAGAAAAAGCAGATTACAAAACATTATGACAGCATGGTCCTATTTTCATAAAAACCACAGCATAAAAACGAAAGACTATAAAACTAAAGTGTACAGGAAGGGTAGAATCAAAAGGAATGACAGTCATTACCTCTGTGATGACACTGCAGGTGATTTTCTAAAATTTTCTTTATTTTGATTGTCAGAATTGTCAAAGGTTTCACCAGGAGCATGTATTTCTTTTAGAAAGAGAGGAAAAGCAACAACAACAACAACAAAAAATCAGAGAGTGTTTGAACCTTCCCATTTATTATCTATTAAAAAAAAAAAACCGCTCTGCTGGGAACATTTAAAAAACATCTTTTCTTCTTGCAAAAGCAATAGGTGCTTGCCAAAAACAAAAAATCAGAAAGAACAAACAAGCAAAACGAAGAAAAACACATTCCCTCTTCCCCCACAGACAACCAATCCTGGCACCTTCGTGACTCTTCGTAGGTCCTGTTTTTTTACAGATCGTTTCTTCCTCTGAGTTCTGCTCTATTGCTAGTCACAGGGGCCCACGCAGTTGCCATCACGAGAAATAGGGGTTTGGACTGGGGCTTACAGATTCCTATGTGATCCCCAAACAGCCGCTGAGGTGGATTTCTCCAGGTCTCAGACTGTGTCTGGGATCCCAGAATAGTGACCCCCCTCGTACAGACCCTGCCATTGGGGAGAACACAACTCCTCGTGGGTCACAAGGGGACAAGAACCGTCAAGTGTGAGGAGAGGACCGTGGGAGTGATTCCCAGCATGTTTGGGATTGCAACACCCTATCATTGGGATTACAACCCTCCTCCCTCCACCCCAACTTCGAAAAGAACTCAAAGGCATACAAACGGCGTTTGCATATCCCATTTAGTACTTTTCCACACCTGCAGCTCAAGGGAAGTAAGGCTAATTTGGCTTTAAAACTATCATCAGCCTCCTTCCCCCCAGCCCTTGGAGAAGTGCCGGCAGCCAGTCCCGGTGTCCTTGGACGGTGCGGGAATGGCAGCGCTGAGGAGCTGTGCAGGCACGTCCTGCCGTCAGGGAGGCCACACCGCTCCTCGAAGTGCAAGTGCGGGTCGGGGCGCACGATGTCTCTGGGCCATTCCCACACATGCACGCTCCGCAACGACAGGTTTCCGAGGCCCACCCTGCCCACACCCTGTCTTACTAAAGTCCCCTCTCCTGGGAAGGAGCACAGAAGGGCCTCCAGCTGGCACCCAACCCCACTGGGTCCACACCCTCAGCGCAGCCCTCGGGCAGAAAATGTTCCTAGAGCTGATGTGCAAGTCAAACCATTCTTGGTTTCTTCAGCGCCTGTGATATCCAGTCATGGCCCAGACCCAGGGCCTCCCCCCCACACCCCAAGCTCCCTGGCTGAGCAGGCCTCGTTGCTTTTCAGTATGCTCACTCTTCCTTGAAACGTCAGAGAGTTTGGAGACCCTCTTCTGTATATATGGCTCCTCCGGTCAGTAATAACCGTCGCTTCTATTTATCAAGCTCCTTCTATGCCAGGCACTTCACCAGTGCGCAACGCACACACCAGTCTTGAGGTAGACACAGGTATCCTCATTTCACAGACGAGGACACCGAGGCTCCAAGAAGTAGAGCGACTGGCCCAAAGTCACACACTGCTGACAGAGACAAGAGTCAACTCAGGCCTGTCCGACCCCAAAGCTCACTCGCTGTTCTGGAAGGCCGGTGCGAAAGGGAACCGAGAGATCGTGTAATAATCCCCATCCCATTCACAAGACACCTGAGCTGGAAAATTCATTTACAAACTGTTATATGGCACTTCCGTGCCAGGCATTTTGCAAATAGCAACTCAAAGTATCCTCATTCGATTGCTAGGAGATGGGTACTTACTTTTACAGAGGAGAAACTGACACCCAGAGAGGGGAGTCAACTTGCCTAAGGCCACACAGCAGATGGTGCGGTCGGGTCTACCCCGGACGATCGAGCCTGTGCTGCCTCTCTGAGTCCAGGAGCAGAGGCCTCTGCCTCCTAATTCTTCGTCCTTTGACCTTTCCACGTGGCCACCCTCCTCCGCATCTCTCTGAGAGTCCTCTTCAAACTTCCTCATCCCTCTCTGGGTAGTGGTGGTGTTCTCTTGTGAAATTGCTTTGTGGAACGACTTGTGCAAGGCTATATCTGGTTAGGTCACTATCTAGAGTCCCCCAAAGAACTGACATTTCTGGAAGGTTTGTCAAAGCGAAGGCTTAGAGTTTGCTTTTGCAGGGATTAATCAATTAATCAGCAAGAGCTTACTGAGAGCAGTTTCTATCCCGAGCCCTGGGCTGGGCAATATGGAATCTACGAACACAAAGACACACAAAACATGGCTCCCACCCTCAAGGAAACAACACTAATGACAATGTAAGTGTGCACTCTGAGTGCTGGGTCTGTGTACGGCTGTATTTAGAAGACATATAGGAGAGGAGAGTCAGAAAAGTTGTTATGAAGTAGGTGGAACTTGAAACAGGCTTGAAAAGGGGGCAGGGTTTGGACAGTAAGAAGGAAAAATACAGTCCAGCAAGAGAAACAACAGAAGTCTTTTCTGCATCCAAATTGACCAGACCCTCAGAAATAAACTAGAAGGAGAAAGGGCTGGGATTATTTTTCTTCTGCCGAATTTTGCTATTTCTATCAGAATGAACAAAGAGCGCTTCCTTCCTCTACAGCACCACCAAGGTGCTCTTCGGGAATTGGAAAAGGGCGCTGTGCCTCATATGTCCACCAGGGGGCAGAGCTGCTGCTTCTACCGCTATAACTCCGAGTACAACCAGAGGTGAAGGATCCCAGACTCCAAATCAGCCGGTGGGGAATGACTGAGGCCGGCGGTGGGCACCAATCTTCTCAGCCTGAGCTGCCTTCATACTCAGACTAGAAGTTAGGGAAGAAATAGAATGTGTAATGAAAGAGGAAGTTGGTTGAGACGGAAAGAGAAGAGACACATTCCCCTATAGAATCTAACCTCTACGTACCATGAAAAGACCTTCCGATGAGCAAAATGGGGTTCCCACAGGTTCAGGCTTTATGCCTTCTGCTGTTGTCTCGGCCGAGAAAAGCTTAATGCAGGGCTTGGGTAACTATGAGAAATGACCAACTGCTAGTCTAAGACTGGTTTCAGGACAGGCACTCAGGTTCTCTGGACAAGAGAAGCCATTCCAGCCACTGAAAGGAGGAATGCTTGTGGCTTTGGAAGTACACACCCCCTGGCCGTCACTGCAGGCCCTGGTGTCAGGCCGTGGGCTGTGTAGACCAGCAGGTGTCCCACTGGCATCCTTTAGGAGGCCTGAAGTCAGTATTTAGCTGCACACCCCACCATCTGCACCAGGCAGCAGGGTCCCCAAGCCACAAGAGCACAGGGGGTTAGCGGTGAGGTGGAAAGGACTCTAGTTGGAAGCCAGAAAGCCTTATCTTTATTGGTCTCTAACGAGCTGTGCAAGTTTGGATGGATGAACCAACTTCTCTGAGCCTTAGTTTCCCCATTTGTGAAACAGAAAGACTGGATTAGGGGGAAATGTCTGATGTGTGTTCCAGCTCTGATATTCTGGAAAACACACAGTCCTCTGGCCAGAGAAACTGGGGAGCTGGGGGGAGGAAGGGCGCGCGACCGAGCAGCTTGAAGAGTTAGCCCCATGCCAGCAGTCCTGTCCCCAGCAGTGGCCTCTGCAGCACTGCCCGCCTCACCCCCGCCCTCAGGGCCTGGCGGTACACACCCACGGCTCCCTCCGAGACTATGGAATCTCGTTGGATTCCTCCCAGGAATGCTTATTGCCCTTTACATCTGCAAATCGCTTTACATCAGCAACCCTGCTGCGCGATTATTAATCATCGCAATATTCTTCCTTCCGCCTGTAAGAGGAATTGCGGGGATCCGGATTTATGAAGGTGAAATCCGAAGGTAATTTGCTTAGGATTCATTCAATAATCAGTTAACTGAGTTAATTAAGCGCCTCATACGAGCAAGGCTCAAAGAACCACACAAATCCGGTTACTCTTAGGATCAGAATTGTAGGGGTCCTCAGCGAGCTTCACTGACATTCCAATTATGCCATGGGGATAGGGGATAGTTCGAAGGTGATGGACGATCCCCCCTCCTCACGAACCTGACTGCGACTGCTAACAGTACGATCACTCCACCCACCCCCACAGTGCATTTTACCAGGCCGGGTAAAGGGAGGTGACCTTCCCAAGGTCACTTATCCCCCAAGGGGCAACACTGGTCCCAGAGCCTCCGGCTTCAAACCTTCCACTGCGCCATGGGCGAGAATTTTAAGTTCGAGCCTATAAATATATATAATAGAGTTAGGCTAGGGATGGCTGTTTCCATGATTTCCGGCACCGAGTGAGAAAATCGTGATCCGAGCTCACCCACCCGGGACGGACGAGACAGCCCCAAATCTTGTCTGCAGCCTCAAAGAGTCAAGGAATGTTTAGAGACCTCAGAGCTCATCCGATCACCCACGCCCTCTCTAGGGGTCCCTAACGCCCTCGTCCCTCTCCGCACCTCCGATCTGCGGGAAGAGGCGGGGGCGGGGGGCGCGTGACACACAGCCTCAGCGAGCACCCCGCGGGGGCGTGGCCGGGAACAGGGGCGGGGCGAGGCGGGAGTCCGGTTCGCAGCCTCCTCCCCACCCGCGGCTCGCGGGCTACGCCAAATATGGGCAGAGCGGAAGCGGCGGGCAGACGTCACGGCGCCGGGTGGGGGCCGCGCTGCGGGGCCTGTGACGGTAGGCGCTGACGGCGCCTACGTGTCACCATGGAAACCAAACAGTAAATAGAGGACTCGCGAGCTCCTGACCCTGCGACCTGGCCTGGAGCAAAGGGCCGGAAACTGGGAAGGGCCAGGAGAAACCTGGGCCTGGCAGACGAGGGCCGAGGAGCGGACGCCAAGAGAGCACCCTCTCGCGAAGCCAGCTCTCCCTCCGCCCAGGATCCAGCAGGGGCCGGTCTGGAATAGGAGGAAGCCCTCCTGTCCTTTTTGAAGGGCTTTCATCGGCCTGCAGGGTTGTTGGGGGTATTGGTTTCGCTTTGTCTTTTCTCACTAGCGGCTAAGAATTCAGGATTGGAGCCACATTACCCGATTCAAATTCCAGCTCTCATCCACTCTAGTTGGATGATCTTGAGCAGATTACAATCTTTCTGTGCCCCAGATTATTTTATCTGTAAGATTAGTAGCAGGACTTACCTGTTAGGGTTGTTTTAACGAGTTGATACAGATACGAGTGAGTGTGTTGAGTGTGCGTTTGGAACAGTCTAGCACATGGTGAGCCAAATTAGGGCTAGCTATTTTTATTCCTAAGCAGCAAAACAGTAGCTCACCAAGTATTAGGCAACTACTAAATCATAATGTTGCAATGTTTTGTTTTCTTGATTCGTTTTTCAGTTTTACAATAAATAATTGTAAGGGAATTTTCCACTTTAAAGTTAATGTTAAAATTTAGTAAAGTATTTCCTATGTTAGCCGAGATGTGTATTTACCAAATAAAAACACCACACGTCTCAGTTTGCATCACTTCCTTCACAGTATTAAATTTTAAACACAAAACTCCACGTGGTCATATATAATAACAGAACTGAAGTAACTCAGTTCAGTTTCTCAGTCTTTACAGTCACTGTTGTGACTGTATTTCAAATTTATTTAAACACAGTACTATGTACTACAAGAGGGCTGGAGACGTGCACTGCACCCAAAACAATCTCAAATGACTCTAAACCATTACAGACTTACTCTTAAGACAAAGGCATGGAGCTAAGCCCGTGTGTTGGGGACCAACTATTCGTATAACTTGGAGTTTACTTCCTTGTAGAACACAATGCATTAAAAGATAAGTAATTTTAAAAATGAAGCTTCCCTATGCATTATGAAAACTCAACAGCAATCCCAGCAACTGTTTAGACCTTAAAACAACAAAAGGCTTTTTCAGGAAGTAGTTTGTCACATCTAAAATTGACAGTTCATGGCATTAATAGAAAAGCAGACCAACTTTAGTTGGATTTATGATTACTTTTAAATTCTCAGCAGGTAATGTGACACTTTGTGGATGACAGACCCTTGGGGGACCCCCAATAATTCCTACCTCCTGGTGTCCACGCCTTTGTATAAATCCCTCCCCTTGAGTGCAGGTGGAACCTAAGACTCGCCTCTAAGCAATAGAATATGGCAAAGGTGATGGGATGTTACTCCCATCATATATAATATGCAATATTTCTATATGTACCTATATCTATTGCTATATATGAGAGATACAGATATCTCCATCTTACCAGCACACACTGGTAGGTTCTCTTACAGGCTTGACGGATGAGCAGCCATGTTGAGGAAGCCACCTCCTCGACCGGACAGTGGCCTCTGGCCAACAGCCAGCAGAAAGTCCGGCCTTAGGTATACAGTTGTGAAGAAATAAAGTCTGTGACAACCAGAACGAGCTCAGATGCAGACTCTTCCCCATTCAAGCATCCAGCCAAAAACTCCGTTCCGCTGACACCTTGATTGCAGCTTTGCAAGACCTTGAACAGAGGACGGAGCTGAACCACTGAGTCCACAGAAGCGGAGAGAAGACGTGTGTTGTTTCAAGCTGCTAAGCTGGTGATGATTTGCTGTACCGGAGTACAGCCCTAAGCCACCTGCTTCGCCTGCCCCTGGGACCACCGGCTCCCACTGGCCACTCCCGGGTGGCCATGCAGCCCTACCTCCGCTTCTCAGGCCTTCCCCCCCATATGATGGGGCGCGCCCCTGTGGTGCAGCTCCACAGGGTCCTCTGACGTCAGAGTTTTGAAGCTGGAAAGGGAGCGCTAAGATTTTTGAAACCCATTCCTGATGCGGTAGTCTCAGACGTTCCAGTCTCACCCTGGGTCACATAAGTACATTTCTAGGAGCAGATTTTAACATTCTAACAAAACAGTGAAGCACTTCGGACTTTAGGGTCACAAAGAGCTGATTTCAAATCTCAGATCTGCTATTTACGAGTGTGCGACCTTGGTCAATGTGATCTCTCCCAGATCCTTTTGCTCATCTGTAAAACGAGGGTCCTAATACTCTCTGCCCCATAGGGTTGTTGTGAGGACTCAGTGGGAGCCTCCCTGCAACCAAATCATTACTGTGTGTCGAGATGTGCCAGGTACCAGAGGCAAAATGATGAGCACAGGAAGTATGGTCCCTGATTTAGTATTGCCTGGAAAACGCATGGCACAGCCTGGCACACAGCAAGGATGCGTGAAATGTTAGCCATTATCAATATCATACCCTAGGGCTCCAGGCACTATCCCAACCACATGCCTCCAGACAAACTCTACAAACTCACATATAGAACCTCTAGTGTGTCATTGCAACTGCCCACCCCCACTCCCGCCCCGGATGTTTACAGACATGGCAAACTCCCCATGTCCAGCGTAGACCTTACCTTCTTATTCCCCCAAACCAGCTCTCCTTCCTGCCTTCACAGTCCTACAGCCTCCTTGTGTGTCAAGCCCAGTGAACCTGAGAGTGACTTGGATTCTTCTCCCTCCCTCACCTCCCACATCCACTCAATCACCAAGCCCCAACAGCGCTACCCCTTAATTACCTCTTGTTCCCTCTCCATTCCCACCACCACTGCCTCGGTTCAGCCTACACACAACTGAAGCAAGTAAATACCAGCCTTTCCATGATCTGGCCACAGTTCCCTCTTCTTGACCTGTCTCCAGCCCCTTCCACTTTGATGCTGCAATATTAATGTGAGTGAAATCAAATGTACTTATATGATGCTCTATAATTTACATCCCCCTTCCTCTCCACCTCCCCCCTCCACCCACATTTTATAGTCCAGCAAATGCAAGTGTATTGTTTTATGAGTCTGTGCCTTTACAGTGCTATCCCTCTGCCTCCTGGAATCCCTCCACCTGCCACTCTAGCAAACTCCATCCATCTTCAAAGCCCAGCTCAGAGGTCACCTGCTCAGAGACTACCCCGGATAGAGTTCATCACTCCCTCTTCTGTGCAACCATTGCACCTGCTGTTTTCACTGTTACAGTGTATTATGATGTATGTATTTACATGTCTTTCTCTATTCCTAAACCATGAACTCTGAGTACAGGACTGTGTCTTGCTCCCATCTGAAACCAGCAGCTGATAAATAACAGACACACAGAAACTTCTTATTGAATTAAATGAAGCCCATGCTTGCTCTAGAGGGTAAATATTTTCTCCCCTGACCCCCATCTTCCTTAATTATAAAGATAATAAATAATAGCTAACATATCTACACTCTAACAAGCACCCAATACATAACTTTTTAATGCTTGCAGCAACCCCAAGAGGTAGGTACAATTATTCCCCTTTTACTGATGGGAAAACTAAGGTGCAGAGAGGTGAAGTAACTTGTCCGAGGTCAGGGAGCCAGGATTCAAAGCTGGGTCTATGCTCTGAACTACTCTGCTTTATTGGATCCAATTTCTCAAACCTAGATCAATTTATCGTAGTTTTGATCATTGTAGTTGCGATAAGAGTCTCATAATTGATCAAAAAGCCTGAAAATCAATCACTTGCGACCACAAATTGTTCCCCAAAGTAAACATCGGCGGCAACTGGGGCCCATGCCATCCACCCTTATAATGAATGTGCTGCCTCACCCTTGAACTAGTCCTCCTTCCTGGGGGCCTGCTCCTAGTGTAACTATCCGTCAAACCCCTCTGGGTTCTTAGCCTAATCAACTGATTGAACCAAACTAAGCACCTCCTTAGTGTGAGCTGAAAGTAAAAAGGGCTCGTTAATTAGGAAGAGCTGATGGCCATCAGGCCAGCCAGCCTCCCTGGGACAATGGCCAAGAGCCCTTTCTGCCCTTGGGCAAAGGAAAAGCAACTTAGTTCTGAGTCCTTGAGTGAGTGTGTGAAGCCAGGGCAAGGAATTACTTTGAACTAAACAAGTTATGCTTCGGTTGCTTTCTCCCGTGTGCAAAGAAAGTGGAAATCTATCCAGCCAGCTCCCTCCAGGGACTTTGAACTCATTCATCAGAATTCAATACGCTTTATTCCCAACTGCCTTCCCTCAGGTCTGGGCATATGCTCGGTAAACGATGATTATGATAACGACATTGATATCAACAACTGACAGTAATAACAGCTAACCCTTCTTCTATTCTAATGCATCCTAAATTGTAGGCTTTATGCTTTAGCTTACCAATTGCTAGGCGCCAATGAATTCAAAGTGGATTTGTGTGGTGGTCTCAAATTTCATATGAACAAGAGTGAAAAACATAGGTTTGTTTGTTTCTTTGAAGATGATTATACCTATCTTCACCTATACATCCATTCTTCATTTGATGTTGAAACAAATTTCTCAATTTGTAATTAGTCTGGAAGTGTCACTGACCTGCAGTATGCTTGTATTTTGGGTGCCTCTTAAAATTTCTTCCCACGCTAGGTACTTCCTCACCTTAATATTGTAGAATCCTTGACGGGAATTTTTTTTAAACAAAGGACATGCTTTTCTACCCAGGGAGAAGACTGTGAAGTACACAGCTTATCTTTACTTTTAAATTCTACTTCTCTCCCTTTCTGTATTTTTGTAATTTTCAACTGCCTTCATTTATTTACCCATCTTCATCCGTTTAACAAGCATCTGAGTGTCTAATAGATATTGGGGTTACAGAAGTGATCAAGACAGAAAAGGGCCCTGCTCCCATGGAACTTACAATAAAGTGGTGAAGGGCAGACATTTGTTATAAATGAAAAAAAAAAAAGACCCACATAAATTAGATGCTGCAGACAGTGACATGTGCTATGGGGAAACAAAGCAAGATAGACACAGAGTCATGGGGAGGAAATGTGCACAGCAATTACTTCAGATAGAATGATATGGAAAGGCCTCCTGGAGGAGATGTCCTTTGAGCTGAGTCCTTAATGACAGGAAGGAGCCTGTCTTGGAAAAGAGGCTCAGGCAGAGGGACAGCAAGTGCAAAGGCCCTGCAGCGGGAATGAGCTTGCTTTGTGTCAAGAATGGAAGGAAAGCTGATGAGCAGAGTGCCTGCAGGGGAAAAGGAGGAGAAGGCGATGGGGAGGAGTTAGAAGTCAGCTCTTCAATGTTAATACAAAACAGTACCCCTGAAAGGGATCCGATGTTCAGCATTCAAATGATGCTCACATCTCATTTATTTTCTGATTATTGGATTATTCTGTGCTTAGATGAAGTCTCATACGCAGTTTAAAGATTTTTGTTTGTTTTAGATTTTTTGTTTGTTTGGAGAAACATTGAAACTTCAGGTGCTCTCCTTAGAGTAATCACCTGAGAACTTTTACTTTGCCTCAGTCTCGCCTTTGTCCTTTAATTAAAGATTGCAGTTGATTTATTTCATTCACACATGGAAAGTTGTTGTTGATACAAAATTACTGTTATTAGAACAAATTGCTAAATGCTACCCTTTAATTTTAATAATTGCTCATGATACAGGGATGTGCAAAGACAATACAGAATCTATAATCCACCATTATATGGAGATAAGTATTTTTTTCTTCTTCCCTTTTTCTATCTCAGATTAATTTAGAGCTGGAAATACAATGGCAGGGTATTCACTTTGAAACTGAATAGGCAGAGGTAATCCAAAGGAGACAGTAGATCAATTCCAGGAGCTGAGGAAAGAGTGGGGCATGTGTTTGAAGCCAGACATAAAAGATGTGAAATCCCCATTGCTTAATATCATGAAAGGGTCTGGATATAGGAGAATTTTTTTTTAATTAAGTAGGCTCCACACCCAATGTGGGACTCAGACTCATGACCCTGACATCAAGTGTCGCATGCTCTACCAACGGAGCTGGCCAGGTTCCCTTGGAATAGGAGAATTTAGAGAATATGTGTGGAATTTATTTCTGCTCATGGAAATAGTGCAGAATGTATTCTTTCATCCACTGGGCAAATATTTATTAACCCTGTACTATGAACCAGACACTGAGACAGGTCTGGGGATCCACTGATGACTAAAGTAGACATGTTCCCCATAAGGAAATGACCCCTCCCAGCCTTATTCCCAACCCTTTCTATTATAAGTGTTATCTTTTGTATCTTTTGGGATAGTTGTTTTGTTAAGACCAGCGTGAGGTCATATCTTGTGGGTAGAGATCAGTCTTTCCCCGAGAGGAAGTCAACATTCCTAGAACCCACCATCCATGGGAGTTGTTGAATCCTGACTCAGGAAAAGAGGATTTGGAAAGAGCCCTTCGGCTGAAAGAGAGGGAATTCCTTTCTTCTCTTGATCCCATGAGAATAGTCCACAGGGAGCTTGGTGGGATGTCAGCCCTACGAAGCACACTCTGGACTCTGAGAAGCCTGTTAATGGGATTCCCCGTGTGCAAGTCCCTCTCCCTGAAATTGCAATGTGGTCTTGTTGATGGAGCAATCTGGTCTCCACCAGGTTATGATGAACTAGAGGAAGGGTCTGGGCACAGGCTAAGGCTGTCAAAGGGAAAGCAATGTGCTTTCTCTAATCAGCATGGGATTGACAGGGGCCATTAGTCAGGTCCTGGGAGCAGTTCAGTGTCCAGGGCTGAGGTCCAGCCACACTTCACCTGGGAAATCTCCTTCCGTGGGTTGTTCTTTCTGTACATGTAAGGGGAGCGGCTGGCTTCCTTGCATGGTATCTCACCTTGTTACTTCAGATCGGGGTGTTCGTTACAGTAATTTTGTAATTAGTCTAGGCCATATTTAAAGGCTACAGAGGGGCACCTGGGTGGCTCAGTTGGTTGAGCATCCGACTTGATTTGGCTCAGGTCATGATCTCAGGCTCATGGAGCCTGCTTACGATTCTCTCTCTCCCTCTGCCCCTCCCCCCACTCACTCTCTAAAAAAAATTGTAATAATAATAATAAAATAAAGGCTACAGAAAATTTACCCTCTCAACAGCAAACAGGGAGTCTAAAGCCACTTCCATAAGAGCCTAAAGTAAGTTGGTTTCAAATGTCGATTATTATGTGAGGCACAGGGAGATCAGAGGTGAGAACATCAACCTCAATGGAACTGTCATTTCAATTAAAACTTTCAACTTGACTGAGTGTGACACCCCATAACCACCCAGTGTTTTTCATTATCACCAAAGCATTGGGAGGCCAGCACTGAAGCCCTCTTCCACCAGGAAGGTGTGGAAACATGGTCTCTGGCTTCCAAGCATGTGGCCGGCATGGTACCCGAGAGCAGTGGGGAGAAGGGCTCCTCTCTCTGTGGTATGTGCATGTGCGTGTAAGGGCCCCATTATTCGAGGTGCCCCAGACAAAGGTCATGCTCTTCTTTAAGATGATAAAGCTTCTAAGTTACAGCTTATTCAGAGCCGTGTTGACTCCTCCGTAATGAGCTATTATGTAACTTTTTATTTACCGAATGATCAACCATTATTTGTACTGTTCGAGATCTCTTTCAAATTCTCAGAGCCAGTTTTCTCTTGCCCCCAGCTTAAGCTAAATGGCAGGCATATGATGTTCAAGAAATGTCAGAAATTACAAGGCATTTATTACTAAGGGATAGGGCAATAGCCCTCCTTTCCTTATGAGAATAAAAATAGTCCAACTAAATGTATGTACGAATTAAGTCCTCAGAAGTTTTCTTTTCTTTTCTTTCTTAACCAAGTACTAAGAGACAGCTCAGCTTTAGGGACAGGGTAAGGAACGAGGAAGTTAAGACTGGAATCTCACTAGTGGCACACTGAGAAAGTCATTCATTCTAGCCATTCTTCAATTTGCTCACCTTTAAGGTGGGAGTAACTCCTCACATAATTTTGTGGGAATAAGAAGTTAAAGTGGTTTACACAAAGCTTCTGTTTGCTAAAGGGATCCCGTTAAGATCAAGACATTTCAACTTAATATAAGCACAACTAAAATTAAATATTTCCCCCTTTGACTTTCAAAACCGAGGAGCAGGCAGCCACGTTCCCACAAAAGTTACTGCACAGCCAATTGCCACCCCAGAATCTTCTAGAGAATCTTAGCACCGCCATATGAACACAAGTATTTGTAAGATATTCCAACATCAGCTCTAGAGTTTCCTTCTCCTTTTTGATAAGGGATCAAACAAAGGGGCGTGTCCCCCTCCAGGAGCCACCCTTCTGGACAAACTGGTCTCCAATACCTTTCAGAATCTTACAAAACTTCCAGAATGAAGAGCACAAGGTTGGTCGCATTCAACTTAAATGCTTTTATTGACAATGTCTTTGAACAATAAGCAAACAATGCTTAAATTTTTCATTCAAATTCACTTTCCACATGTCAAAAGACCTCAAGGTAGAAAAAAATAAAATAAAAATATAAATATCTGAGAATCCATCTTAATAAATAAATTAAAAACACAATAAAACGTTTTCATGGAAAACTGTTAATGTCAGAACATTCAGACCACCTCAACAATGCATGATCAGTAACGTTACAATGAACATTGATGTTGAAGAAAAACTACAGTACATGGATATAGCTACTTATTTCTATCTACTAGAAAATAAAGTCATATCTTTTCTTAGTTTAATATTGGTCATTGCTAATCAGAACACACTATTGCCGGGAACACAGTAGTTATTGTTAAAATCAGCTGCACTAGATACAATTCGAAAATATCCAGCACCAGGTTAATTCCAATAATGAACCCAATAGATTAGTTAATGCTATGAGAAGACTAAAGAGAAAGAGATAAGAGACACAGACCCAGGCCTGGCTCAACATGCTACTAACTACCAGCTCTCAGATGTGTCACTGGGAACAATACACACTCCATGCGTTTTGCTACATCTCCGGAAGAGGTAAGGACTTGAGTCCACACGTGGATGCTTTCAAGTCCTTGAGGCCCACAGCCTGGTGTGTTTCACGCACAGATAAGGTCCTCCCTAGGTCTACGGGAACCCTCGAGGGAAGACGTGTTTCTCCTCTCTGTAATGCACCAACTCGGGCAGCGGCACTGGTGGGTGCCTGCGGCCTCCCCTCCCTGCCTGCTCACAGGGCCAGCAGCGTGGGGGAGCTGAGCGAGTCAGAGGACGGTTCGTTGCTGCTGCTGCCCTTGCGGTGAGCAGCCGCACAGCTGGGGAAGGAGTCAGCCTCGGGGTAGGTGAAGACGAAGGAAGACGTGTAGGTAGTGCAGCTGGGAGTACAGGTGACCACGGGGGTGCACAGAGGCTCCAGCTCTGTGGCCATGGGCCCCATCCCCAGGGAGCCACCATGCAGGGGCTCCCAGTCTGCTGCATAGAAGGAACCAGACAGGTCCATGTCTGGCACGGAGCGGGCGGTCTCGGAGCCGCTGGGCCTGGATGACGCTGGGAACAGGAAGTCATCAAAGGGCTCGGCCTTCAGCTCCATGCTGCTGATGCTCTTGACGGGCTCCACGGAGGGCTTGGGCTCAGGATCACTGAGGAGGGGCAGGGTGAAAGCCTCCTCGGACTCGGGGGTGGCGGCTTCGGGCAGGCCCCCGCTCAGATCTAGGGAAGCCACAGACATCTCTTCGGGGAAGCCCAGGTCGTCGGGGATCTTGCAGGCAGGTCGGTGAGCCGCCAGGATGAACTCTAGTTTTTCCTTCTCCTTCAGCAGGTTGGCAATCTCGGTCTGCAAAGCAGACTTCTCATCTTCTAGTTGGTCTGTCTCCTGTATACAGAGGGATAGAGCAGAGCATAAGACACGGATTTATTCAAGGACCCTGCTCCCCTATACCAAGTCTCCAACTTTCCCCTAAGTTTGAAAAAGGAGTGACCCACAGAATCTACCTACCGCTTGGAGAGTGTCAGTCAGCTCCCTCCTCCGGTTCCGGCACTTGGCTGCGGCCATCTTATTCCTTTCCCTTCGGATTCTCCTTTTCTCTTCTTCTTCTGGGGACAACTAGAAAAATAATTTTCAAGAAGACCAACAGTCAGTTACACGTCTGCCATCAGCTCTGTTCATCCACCCCAGTGAAACTGGCCCCTGCTGCTTCCCAGCTTCCTGGCACCTCAGCTAGGAAGCCGTTTCTAACCTGCAGTTGTGGGCTGGGTGTGACTTGCATTTAAAATAAGATCCTCAGCAAGAGAACAAAGAAGAGCCCAGTCTAAAAGCCTGAGACAGGAACCTCTTAGGCAAGAAACTGTTAGAGTATTTCTTGGGGTAGGACAAGCACGGTCTGGCCTGGGATGGAAACGGCTTCGAGCCAGGGTTCTCCTTTGAGGATATGTAGTGAATTCTATGTAGTGGCTTCACACTGTCTACTGTGCTCCCCGTGTCCACCAATGCCAACTCCCCCCCCCAGAGAAGGTGCTGAAGCACTCCTCACCTGTTCCACCTTGCCCCTCCTGCCAATGCTCTGAGCTCTGCCTCCCGTCATGGTCTTCACGACTCCAGCCCTGGAGTAAGCCCCAGCGGAGGGGGTAGGGACTCCATAGGGGTGGGGGGCTCTGGTCTGGGAGGGGGCCACGGAGGAGACCAGGGTGGGCTGCACCAGCCACTGCAGGTCCGGGCTGGTGGAGATGGCAGTCACCGTCGGGATGAAGTTGGCACTGGAGACGGCCAGATCCGTGCAGAAGTCCTAGAACGAAACAGAAGGGGAAAGCTGACGTGAGTGAGCAGGTTCCGGACACAGGTGGGGCGAGTCGAGTTTCCAGTGCCGCATGCAGCAGGCGGAGAGAGAGGGAGGAGAAGCATGCCCGGGACTACTCGGGTCTTTCTTTATGGCCCTCATCCTGGATGGAAGGTCTCCCCGTTCCCTCTCACGAAATCCGCAACGCAGTGCCTTTCTCCTCCACCCTGCTGCTGCGTCCCCGTTATCCCTCCGGCATCACTCGCTTGAAAGGGGGTTTGTTATAAATATCCCTGACGTCCGCGCTGACGCAGGCGCCGCTCCGGAGTCTCCTGAATGAACTCGCTTTTTATCAATGAAACTGCCTTACACACCCGCCGGCTTCACCCTCCTCCCCCGCCCCTCCTCCCTGCTCCAGGCTGCTATGGGAGAGGAGATTGCCGCTTTCTGTTGCCTCCCGGAGGAGCCAGGCTCTAGTTCGCGAGTCTTTGCTTGGGACGTGTTTGGGGCCAGCGAGCGTCAGAGGCCAGGCAGAGAGCGCGGTCCGAGGGCAGCTCAGGATGAGCTTGCCGCGGCAGAGGAGAACCAATTCCTACTATGACAAGCGTGTATGCGCTGCCAAGTCCGCGGCTCCCGAGATAGGGCTGCTCCGGCCGAGGCAGCTTCCCACCCCTGTCAAAGGGGTCCGCGACTCATCTTCCCGGGCGTCCCGCCCCGGTGTCTCCTCCCCGGTGATTCCGGGCCCCGCGGTAGCGCGAAGCCAGCCTCACCTGCGCATTGACGGGAGAGCCCATGCTGGAGAAGGAGTCGGCCGGTGAGTGGTAGTAGGAGAGATTGTCCCCGGCCGGGGAGGCGCTGCTGCAGCGGGAGGAGGACGCCTCGTAGTCGGCGTTGAAGCCAGAGAACATCATGGTCGCGGTGAGTCTGGGCCGGGGCGAGGGGCTGAGGGGCAGAGACAGGTAGGAGCTGCGGGGCAGAGCTGGGTAGGAGCGCGGTCACTGCTCGTTCGCTGCGCCGCCGCCACCGGCTCTGTCTCGGCTTCTCGGCTGCTCGCTGCAGATGCGGTTGGAGTACGAGGCGCCGCAGCCACTGCTTTTATAACAGCATTCTATGAATGAGCCCCCACACACGTCATGGGCGCTACCATCGCGGCGCGAGGGGGGTGGCGAGCGGACCGGGTCAACTCTGCGGCCTCCTTGCCGCCTCCGCCGCCCTCGCAGCTTCCCGCCTCCCGCCTTGGCGTGTTTCATTACCTCCTGAGTGATTAACAATCTGGGTCTCAGGGGTCTCGGGGACCCCCTAAGATGAGGGACTCCAGGGATGGCTCCCCCCACGACCGCAGGGAACGGCCGTGGAAACCTGCTGACGCAGATGTCCTAATATGGACATCCTGTGTAAGGGGGGACGGATTGACGGGAACTGCTCGCCGGCTGCAGCCAACACCAGGGGTGCCGCGCGGGGGGAGGCGGGGGCCGCGGCCGGGGGAGGGGAGGCGGGAAAGGCGAAGAACGCTAGCGAACATTCGCACCTGGTTCAATGCGGACCCTTGTTCCCGGGGCGGTGTGGGGGATGGGTTGGGAGCGCCTTTTACCGGTATACAGAACCCCGGAAACGTGCTGGGGCTCAGGTATGGGAGAAACAGGTACACAGCCCGAGGGCTTAAGCCTCGGCCCCCGAAGGAATGCGCCTCCCCCCACCCCCCGCCTTTCCCAATTCTAGCCCTAATTCAGTGCGAGCTGTGAAAGCAGACCCTCAAGCCCCCAGTCCGGAGCAATACTAGGACTGTTACTGCCTTTGGAAGCAAAAAGTCGGGAGATCCAAAACAAGAGAATACGATAACCTACTTTATCTACGATGTTGGGTATTTTAATTTTAATTGTTTTGTTTTTTCGTTTTTAAGGGAAAAAAGCGCATTTTTCCGCCCTCGGCCGTACTTAGGGATATTAGTGTTACTGTCAAATCTCGGAGACACTAGCCAGTAAACATTGTGCAGAACCTCCATGCAAGAATGTCTGATGGGTTCGTTTGCCTAGTTCTGAGCCGGGGCCTGGGGAGTGGGATGTGGTTGGGGGGGGCTATGTAGACAAGGTGGTCAGTTGGGGGTACCGGGTGGAAAGAGCCTTTGGGGGAGCGCAAGTTCGAGCTGGGGAGTTAGATGAGGTTCGGTTCCCCAGGAAGCTGGGCTTACTGGCAGTCCACAGCGGGTGATTTTCCAGCGCGGACTTGGAAGGGGGAGGACCGGGGGCGCTGGAAGAATCCTGGCCAGCAGCTCCCAGGCGGGAGACCTCGGCCGCGGGGACCTCAGGCGCGGCTCTGTGGCCTGGAAAACAGGGTTGGGACGGCTAGGTGCTCGGGAGTGCGTTGCGCCCCCAGACGCCCCCAGCCTCCTGCTCCGTTGCGAAGGACGCCTGGGGTCACATTGCCCCTGCCTGGGTCCCCGCGCGCCAGCCTCCTCGGGGACGCGAAGTCGCAGATCCCGGCAGAGTCGTTGTGTCCCTTCCCCCACTCTTTCGGGCCAGGGGCTCACGGTGGGCCCCTAGAAAGGGGCGAGGCGGGATTAGGGCAGCGGGCGGATCCCTCCGGGCGCGCGGGGAGCTGGACCGCCGACCTGCCTCCCGCCGCCGCACCCCGGAGCCAGGCGATCCTGCTATAGATAGTAACAGGGAAGCGGCTGTTTACAGCAACACTGCGCCGCCAGGGCTGTCTCCAGGCGACGCCGCGCGGCCGGGCGCGCCGTCGGCCTGGCCAGGCCACCCTCCCTCCTCGCTCCCCCGGGGCCTCGGCCTCCCCGGCCTGGCTGCGGCCGCTCCCTCCGCCTGACATCATCCTCCGGGTCCGGGGGCTGCGTGCGGCTCGCGCGCGGCCGTGCGCTAACCTCCATTCTTAGAGATGAGAACCGGGCGGGAGCTGGGAGGGCAGGGAGGCGGGGATTCGTGGAACTGGGCCACTTGCTATTTTTGCATTCCCTGTCACAGGCAGAGGTGAAAACAGAATTTCATCATTGTATGTCACTGGTTTATGTTGGTGGGAATTCAGGCGCTTTTTTCCCCTTCACATAAAAAAAGGAGAGAGAGAAGGAAAAACACATAATACATAAACACAGACTTCTCGGAGATGCCCTGAATCCTAAAGCAATTCTTCGGCCTTCAGTTCTCCTAATTCTCTCATCTGTCAGGCTGCTTCACTGTCCTTGACTATTTAAATAAATTAATTAATTAAAAAGTTATGAGCGCTGAGGGCAAATCCATCTCTCTTCTTATTAACTCAAAGTAGGTCAAGCTTTGAATTCCTGGGTCTGGCCTTGCCTTCCATTCATAACTGGATCCCAGGCCACTTAAGAGAAAACCTAGAATGATTTCATTGACTTCCCTTTCAGAGTTTGAATCAGCTCAGCCCGACACCTAAAGGGTGTGTCAAGATTTTATATCCAGGATTTATCCCATATATTATTTCATTCTGTCTTTGCCAATAAAAGGAAAAGGGTCTTTGGATGAACCTGTCTCCTCTCAGATAGCTTAACTCTTTCCTTCCTGGCACCATTATGACCAGAGAGTGGGAGACTTAATAAATCCATCCTCTGAAAAGGACAGAATCATGAATTCACAATTCTTTTCTTTGTCAAAGAACTATTGAGAGCCTCTTAAGGCCATGCACCCCTATGAGTGCTGGGGGCTGGCCCTTACTGTAGTGAACAGAGTGGCCCCATCCCTACCCTCAGAGAGAGTCCAGTCTTGGGGAGAAGACTGGCAAATCAGTAGACACTTGCAGAGCAGCAGCAAGTGCTTGGATAGAGGTAAGAACAGGGTGCGATGGAACACAGGGGAGGTTTGGGAGAGCAGTATCAGAGGAAGTGACTACAATACAAAGATGGAACCTGGAACCACTGTCCTCTGGGAAATGACATGATAAAGATTGAAATGCCGGAGCATCCGAATCTGCGATCATTCTAATGTCCTCGCGCATCTCAATCCATTTCAGGATTGCAAAATCACATTTTTAGTATGGAGCTCACGTGGCATAGCCTTAAAATAGAGAGAAATCAGAACCAACAAGTGAAATTATCTTTGCCATTTGCCAAGGTCAGGGTGACTTTGAGACAGATGTGTGTGTGCCTCTGTGAGCTCGGTGCTCTTCCAGCACGGGGGATTCTGTGTTCTGGGCAAGTCTGAGCATATAAAACCAAAACTTACGCACTTTGTGATTATCTGTGTGCTGAGTTCCTCCTATTTGGGGATCCAAAAGTGAAAAGGAGGGGAGAATCCCATATCTGATTTTAACCCAAATTGAAAACATATCTATCGCTCCTCAACAGTTTTTCCTTATCAGATGGAGACTTTTCCTATTTTGCACTTTTCTGACATTTGGATTAAGAGACCTGAGCCACATCAAGCATTTGTTCAGGAACTCTGGAAGTCAGTGCACATTGTTAAGCCTGGTGTTATTGCAACACTGAGTGAAAGGCTGCCGTCTGCGCCGCCTACGTAAATGCTGCCGCACACAACCCATCCCCAGCATGCAGAAGTAGTTATTTATTTGGGGAAGTGTGGTCTAGTGGTGAAGGGTTGTGGTCAGAGCACGGGACCAGAAGCCAGGAAGATGCGTATAGCAGAATCAACTCCTTCAGGGACTTGGGGAAGTCGCTTCTTAGACTTGTTTAACATCTACACACTTTTGGCCTTTCTCTTCTTTCATGTACTGGTATTCACTTAGCACCTAGCACAGTGCCTGGCCCATAGTAGGTGTTCAATGAAGATCTCTTGATGAATGAATGAATGAATGAATGAATGAATGAATGAATACCGTCATCCAAGCAAGGCAAATATTGTCCTTTATGGGTCCTTAGAAATCAATGAATGAGGTTCTTTAAATCTTTGGAAAAGACGAACAGGCTGAGTCTTTTCTTCTTGGGTATGAATAGGCAAAAATTGGGAAAGAGAAAATAACAAGATGTTAGGGCTATTTTCAGCTGGTGCAGGCTCTGTGTCTAAAGAACACCCCAGCGGTTCGTGATGAAAGCTCAAACTTGCCCTTGTTATCGAGCCCCATGATAAAGACAGCCAGTGCCCATACACAAATGCCACATTGTCTGCAATGACAATGACCATGTTACCACCACCCTCTAATTTATTCCTTCTAAATGTCTGGACCCAAGGAGGAGAAGCACTCCACAATTCCTGCAGGACTCACACACACATGACACCCAAAGGAGGGCTTTGGGGGTCAAGGTTACTCACCCTATGGCTCAGACAGTGAGCAAAAACACTGCTCCTATTTTAAAACAGTGAAGGCTCAGTATTACCACCATCACACACACACACACACACACACACACACACACACACACACCCCACTACCGCCACGGCTGCCTCCGCCACCACCACCACTAATTAGTACTAGGGATTTAGCCTCTTTGGGAAAAACTTTTCCTTCGGAACAACTCTTGGCTCTTTGACAGGAGATGATGATTCAATGGGATCCCCGGCCTTCTGCTAATGTGAGCATTTACACAAAGCTCTGTGTGGCCCCTGGGATACACTCCATCTGGAGCTGAGGAAACTGGGGAATAGTTACGGTGCCGAAAAAGGACACCTTTTTCAGCCCAAGCTGGCAGCAGTTTTCACCACAACCAGCATCCTCAGACCCTCATTGTCAGTCAGGCCGAAACTTCCTGCGTGGGCAGACAAGCAAAGCCCTCTCGGCTCTCAGCTCCTTGGATGTCCCGAGCTGACCTTCTGCAGCTCTGGTGGGACTCAGGTGCTGGAATTCCAAAAGAACCCCAACTATGTCACTAAACCTATAGGACAACAACACACCCTGAAGAAAGACTGCAACCGCAGGACTCTCCTCCAATGAGAAAAATCTCCGAGTCAGCATGGGTAGGGCCAGGGGTGGCCAGCATGGGCTGGCACATGACGTGCTCCAAGGTGTGAAGACATCTCGAGCATAGCTTACGCCACTTTATCCACTACCTTGCTCAACAAGAAAGATCTTTAAAAGAGACGGTAATAATTGTGATGCTAAAAAAAAAAAAAATCCCCAATCTACACCAGGAAAATCCTGACTAGAATGTAAGAATTCAGGGTTACGTTGCCTTCTGATCTACAGATTAGAGCCTCATTCTCAGATATGAACACTCTGTGTCTTAGGTTAGTATTTGATTGTGTCCTACAAGGAAACTTCCAGTTGCAACTCCCAGCTGACATCTGATTTTTCCCCGTTGATATTTTACCTGGGGTGTAAAATCACTGGTAAAATTCCAAAATGACTCTACTGAAGAATTCCAGCCACAGACTCTGGCCCACCCAAGACTGAGAGGTAATCAATGAAGACAGGGACAGATCTACTCTCCTGCTTAGTGGGGACAGTCTACTCTCCCACTTGGGGGGCTCTGAATTAAATTGTCACGCTAAACACTAAATCATAAATCCCTCCAAACCTGTTTAGTGGCCAAGGTAAAGAATTACACTTAGAAAAAAAATCTATACTCTTTACTGAGGTCTACCAAGTATATGACCCAGCCCCTGCCTAGCCCTCCAACCTCATCTCAAACCACTTTCCCTCATTACCTCCACTCCAGCCACACTGGCCTTCTTTCTGTTCCTCAAATATGCCAAGCTGGGTCTGTAGCTGGGACTTTCTACCCGTTGTTTCTTCTTCTCCCTGCCCCCCCCCCAGATCTTGACATGTTGACTCTTCCTTAATGTCTGCTCAAATATCAATTCTCCAGAAAGCCCGTCCTGTCCCCCGTCCATTGTGGCATTCCTCAGTCACTTTCTGTCATATTACCTCGTTTTATTTTCTATCTGGGACTTATCACCATGTTACCCTATTTGTTCATTTATATACTTTTTCATTGCCTTCCTCTACTAGGCCATAATCTCCACAAAAGCAGGAACCTTATCTGTCTTTTTCAGTAGGAGACTATCCTCAGTGTCTAGCTTCTTGACACTAGAAGGCACTCAATAGATGTTTGTGGAAAGAACAGACATTAAACAGAAAGCTCATCCTCTATTGTCCATGTGTCTGAAAAGATAGTATGGATTCTCTTTTTGGATGAAGGGGCTTGATGGGTGACTTCTTACCTGTACCCACCACAAGTGAGTGGAACCAAAATCCTGATCAACACCTTCTTTATCAGGGCACCTGGGTGGCTCAGTTGTTAAGTGTCTGCCTTCGGCTCAGGTCATGACCCCAGGGTCCTGGAATCGAGCCCAGCATCAGCTTCTGTGCTCAGCAGGAAGCTTGCTTCTCCCTCTCCCACTTCCCCTGCTGGTGTTCCCTCTCTCATTGTGTCTCTCCCTGTCAAATAAATAAATAAAATCTTAAAAAAAAAACAAAAACCTTCTTTATCAGGCATAATCATTTAGATGATTATAAAACCCGTGGGCACCCCCATTCTGGGAACTGTACAGACCCTTCACATTTGCTGTCTAAATGCTTCTCCCACCTGTCCTACAAGAGGGTACGGGGCTACAGTTTTAAATCCACAATCACCCCATCCAGAAACAGTGATCAGCAGAACGAGAAGTTCTGTCTAGGACAGGTCATCCCCCAAATCCCTTCTTTTTCACAAAATCAAGTTAATACTACAAGCAATTTTTTAGAAAATATTTGGGCACTAAAAAAAAGAAAAAATATTTGGGCATAAAGGTTAAAAACCTAACTTATTTAAAAGCACTGGGAATCGGGCCATAATAAAATTTTTATGGCCCTGATACTAAAATTTTTATGTACACTCCCAAGCTGTTCAAAATAAAAACACTATTAAATTGCAAGATTAAATTTTATTTAAAAAATAAAACTTACCAGTATGCTGAAATAAGGCCTGTATGTGAGTTCCTGAGGGAGGGAACAATTGCTGGTTCTCCCAGGAACCGTGCCTTGCACAAGAACAAGCCCTCGATAAACAGAACGATGGCTAGCTACAGTTTTCCCAGTTTTTTCTTTAATGCCCCTTACCCCCATCCCTGCCCCAGTCCTGACCCCAGCATGTGCTTACTTGGCTTCTTGGGCAATCCAGCCATGATTGGGCATGTAGCTAGGGCCAGGTCAGTATTCGTTGAGTATTAGACTTACACTGGCCAGGCCTGGAGTATCACATACCACAGGATCACCTGAGGCCTGGATGTGGGGCCTACATCAGCCCTATCTGGGCTGGAGCTGATCTTCAAGGTTTCATCAGAGCGCCACGTGCTCCTGCCCGGTTCAGATTGCTTAGCTCAGGGGATGGGATCAGAACCCACAGGATTCTTCATTTGCGTGATTGGCAGAATCGTTCTATTCCTTCCTCCAGATTAATCAGGTGGTTCGGAATAAACTGTGGGTAAGCTGATCAGAGGGTGTGGGTGAAGAATCTTCATTTTCCCTGCGAATGGGACACTTCACGGTAGGTGGGGCTTTGGGGATGCCTTTGTTACACTATTAGTTTGCCATCCAAGTCAAGTTTTTTGAACCAGGGCTTCATCCAGCTGGTGTCTGTCTGAGCTTGGAACTTGGAAAAGAGTGAAGCAAGGGGTTGTGAAATAGGCGGGGGAGATGGAGTAAACCTGGTGTTCTTCAAATAGCACTCCACTCATTGGCCTGCCCGTCAGATCTGCAGGCTCCCCGAACAGCAGCTCCAAGCCGCAGTGAATATTTCGACACTCCTTACCCATTTCTGGCCCGTGTGGTAAAATGACCAGAGAAGTACATAGAAAAAAATAATAATAGTAATGGAGAACACCAAAGAGTTTCAAATGAAGTGATTTTAGATTGTATGTTTAGGTAAGAGCAGCCCTGTGGTGTCTCTATCACACATCGGGTTTGAGATTAATTTAGTTGTAGTCTTATCAGATAGCTCTATCCTGCTTTCTATTTTTTCATTGGTTTCAGAATCCCCTCCCAGAAAGAAAGGGGTTTCACATGCCTCAAATTATTATTATCTTGCTTGAGAGCTGGCAAAAACAACTCTCTGCAGGTACTAGGTAAGACCTCTACAAAGTTCATTTTTTCATAATCAGATTCTACAGGGGCAATTATCCTACTTTTTATTCATCATTCAGTGCCTTTCCTGAGCATACTCTGTGCCAGTCCCTGGAATCCGTGGTACATAGACAAGCTTCCTGTTAGAGTGAAGCTCACAGTCTAGTAATGTAATAAACAAGAAAACAAAAATATCAGATAAATAGAGCGCAGGGCAGGTCATTAGGATGGAGGGCTATGCTGTGAACATTGGGATTAGGTGGAAGGAGGTTACTTTTGTCATGAGAATTACATGTCAAGAAGGAACCGGGCATGGCAGGACAAGGAGCAGAGCATTCCGGGCAGAGGAAATGCTTCCCAATGTAAAGTTAAGTACTGGGAAACATAATTGTTGATTTTCCCATATTTCGGAATCCAGCAACCCTCTGTCCTTTCAATGTGCTCTTCACGCTCTAGTGTCTTGAGCTGCCCCCCCCATCGTCTCTCCCTCCCCCAGACAATAGGCACCAAATTTTGGATCAGTGCCACCCAATTTGGAAATGTCCCAGCTCTTCCTGGTTTACTTTCCTCCCTGGCTTTCACTATACTTCAGACTGGTTACGGACAGTTCTCTTTCACTTGTCTGCAATAACGACCTATCGGGATCATGCTTATAAATGGCTCTGCACTAACACTGGTGGTTGGCAAGATCTCTCTCAACTGCTTTGAGTCTTCACTGAAAGCCCTGGAACACAGTGACGTAAATAGCCCAAAACCAGTCTCTGAGGTCTTCCAGGACCCTTTTTCAGAGGAATTTGAAAACAGGCACATTCCATTTTGCACTCTGTGAGAGAGCTATTGACAATAAACAGAAGTCAGCTTAGAATGTGTGCTGTGAAACAGCAGAACACTGAACCAGCCCCACTTTCTCACCCAGGGCAACGCTCCACTGGATCCTGCTGATATTCACACAGGGTTTAAGCAAGAACATTGGGAAGTTTATGGGGGACTAAAGTCTCAAAGCGTTAGTTCCTTGAATTCTTTGTTGTTTTGACTGCACTGAAGACTATCCCACAAGCCATTATCAGAATCCACCCATCTTCAGTTCCCGTAAATATTATGTCTACCCAGAACTATGTGAACTATTTCATCGCTGGAATATGAACCAGGCTGTGAGACTTGCTAATGGGAGTGAAATAAGAGGAGCATTAAAACCTGTAGGAGAGAAAATTCAGTAGCAAAGGGAAAAGTGGACTCCAGGATTATGTATGTTTTGGGGAAAGAAGATAGCTCAACCCTCAGGGAGTGATTATTCAGCCTGGGGTTAATTATTTAAACCCAGCAGGGAAGTATGCTGACACATTCCTGGGGGTACGAGGGTGACTTTCATTCTAACAAGTAAAAGAAGCTGAGTTCAGCTCTCAGAGGTCATTCTTGTTGTAGTTGGTACTAATTGTTCCAGGCAATGGAGAGCTAGGGAAACGGAGGCAGCGACTGTCAGTGATTTCCTGGGAAGGAGCCAATTAGGCAGCTGCCGCTATGTGTTCTGATGCTGAGACTGAATTCAGTGGGGGGGCAAACCTCCGAGGCAGGGGCCAGCTCTCATCTTTGGCAGTCCTGGCCTCTAGCGCACTTGTGAAAAGGCACTGTAACCTGGAAAGCGCGAATTAAATGAGTGACTAGCGTTAAACATATGTTCTCTGCCCCCATCTCCCACGCTCTCCTCCTCAATTAAACCTACTCTCCAGATTTCAAACTTGAAATTGTCAGGTCCTCGCGCAAGACTGCCCTGCACTCCCAGGCTTTGCATTTATGGCACTTAGCACAGTTTCTAATAATAAATGTGAATTCAGAAAGCAGTTAGGCTAATATCTAAAAGATAAGTTCCACAAGGGTTGATATCTTTGTTTTGTTCACAGATGAAACCCCCAAACACCTACAGTAGGCCTAATATAAGTAGCTATTAACTGTTGATTGAGTATGTTTGGTGTCTGTCTTTCCAATGCCACAAGGGAGAAAGCTTGCCTATTTCACTCATGATGGACTCACTAGCCCCTAATATAGTATCAGGCCATGTACTAGCTGCTCAAAAAATTCTTCTTGAATGAATGGAAATAACAATAGCTAATATTTATTGAGTGCTTGCTCAGGGATTTTGCTGAGTGTTTTACAGATATTGCTATGCTATTTAATATTCACCCAAATTCAACCATATGGGTATATTATTAAGCCATTTTGGCTGAGTAGTTTCAATACATTCTTAAAAATAATGATCTTATAATTCACTAATCCACAATGGATAATTGGGCTGTTTCCTCCCCATTATAGTAGGTAGGTGGTGCCCTGGTGACCTGAATAAGTGAATTTATTTTCCTAGGTACCTAGCAGGGAGTGACTGATGAGAGAGAAACTCAGTCTCATGGGTTTTAATTATTCTTAAATTGCTTAGAATTAAATTATAGCCTCAACTTCTGTTTACATTGGGTTTTGGGGGGAAATATATAGATAATACATAATACTAGATATATAATAATATGATGCTGGTTGCTTTGGGTTTATATACAACCACAAGACATGTAGAGTGTAGAGTGTTTCCAGGTCTAACCAACTGAGCTAACCTGCCAAGCAGAGTGTTTCCACTTCTACCAGAGGAAACTGCAAACAGGAAAAAAGTATGGGCCAAACCTTGCCCAAGATGCTGGTTGAACTGGCTCTGCCAGTGTCTCCTGCACCTGCCCGGGACACCAGTTGGAAGGCAGGCTTGTTCCCTCCTCTGGGAACCATGCCAGTCTTCACCATTCAGCCCCATCTGATCTGGCCAAACCAGGCACAGGGCAGTCAAAATCCCACCTCCCCAGGTAATCCTGGAAGGGTTTGGGTGGGTGGGGCTCGATCCAAGCAAGGATCCAAGCAACCAGAAACAAACTGACCCGCCCCAGAGTGGAGGTAATTCCAAGGGAAGTACTCAAAGTATTATATTCCCACCATTGTATTATAATCTTACCCATCCTGGTGAGATTATGTTCCTCTCCTTTGCCAAAGAAACTGGTGATCCAAAGGTACGCAGTGCAAGAAGCGGTCAGTTTGATTAAGAAAATTAGACAACACTTGAATTGGATATTTTACTTCTTGACTCCTCTGTCTGCTTTTCACCACCGTCAACACCACCCCATGGGGATTGAGGAGGGAAAAGAACGGTCAGGAAAAGAAAACACAAAGCAGGGAGTTTTCATAGAGCTATATATATTCCATTTAAAAGGGCTGTCCTTTAGTCTTAGATTATGTCCTTTTGACTTTTTTAGTGTTAAAATGTCCTCTTCTTTATAAAATGATGGTGTCAATAAATGGTCATTGTTTGGTAAAATTAAAAGCTGGCAACCTGTGTCAGCGTACCAACTTCTTACACACTTTGCCAGATCCCGCAGTGTGGGAAGCTCTAGATTACTGTACTGTAGTGTCCTCAGAGGCTTGGGGAGAGGATGGGGAGAAGAGTCTCCCCTCTTCGTGCATGAGTAGAGCTCCAGGTCTTCTGGGTGGGCTCTGACTATCCCGGTCACCAACTAGCACAACTGTGAGGGCGAACTTTGAGTAGAATGACTAATGTTCTCTAGACTCCCAGGCTTCTGTTTCTCAGACCCACCTAAGAGCCCAGTGTCCTTCTGCGGTGCTGTCTCACCTGTCAGGGAGGAACTTGTCTGATTACCTAATTTATGTTCAACGTTACTTTACTACTCATCAGAAAACTTGTAGTTTAAAGCTAAGACCTGAAGAGAGTGGTAAAAGGCGTATTCCACTGATAATGAAATCTTAGGGACGGCAAGGGAGCATGCCTTGACATGGGACATATCAGATCACACAGGGGGGCATTCATCCAGCCTGCCTATGACTCACACCCAAGTCCACCTTGACACTGCTCCATTTACAGGCCACCTCGTCTAGTAAAACATTTTAAAACTTGAATACCTTCTGCTTTGTGGTTTTCAAAGCCCTTTCATGAGCATTCCCTAATGTGACCCTCCTAGCTGAGACGTAAGCAGGGCAGGTAGCAATATCTTTCTTTTTACAACCAAGGAAAGCCAGACTTGAGGAGTGAGAGTTGAAGGGCTGCGTTCAGTCATGGCTGGGATGGGCAAGAGGCACAATGTGTACTTTGGCCTGGGAAGGCCAGGTAGGTCGCTTGCTGCTCCTCCTGGCCTGAGACAAGGCCTTTCTGCAATGGAAACCTGGTGGACGGAGGCTCCACTCAGGGCAAAGATGGGGAGGTGTTGGGGGAAATTGTGCCCATTAATAATAATCAAGCATTTATACGCCACTCGGTATTTCCACAGTACCAACTAATAATCACTATATCATTATAGTCCTCTTAGGTCTAAGCAAACATGTAGGGTCAGTGAGTTCTGCAGATCCCATTTTACAGACGAGGAAATAAGCTGGGAAGATTAATCATCTTGCAGTTTGAGGAAATCAGCAGCAGAGCAGGACAGCACGGTCCTTAGGTTGAATTTGGTCCGTGAAACGGAGCTTCTCAGACAAACCCC
Organism: Ailuropoda melanoleuca; assembly: GCF_002007445.2. NCBI lineage: Eukaryota > Metazoa > Chordata > Mammalia > Carnivora > Ursidae > Ailuropoda > Ailuropoda melanoleuca. The sequence continues at coordinate 15,932,806 of NC_048231.1, read as the reverse complement.
AGTGCAGGAAGGCTCTGTGCATGTGTGTGTGCACATAGGAGACAAACTGCTGTTTTCAGTACCATCCAAACTATAATCCATTTGGTATTTCCTGGATTAAAAACTCCCTAGGTCACACAGCCTGGCCCACAACCATGTTTGGGTCATGGTCAAAAAAACGAAAAGAAAGAACAAAGTCTGGGGGATGGAGAAGGACATGGAAGCTCTGCGGTTACAAGTGATGCCCTTGGACAGAATCATAAAATCCAATTCATATGCTAGCATCAAATCTAGGCACTTAGAGACTATCATCTTCCATCGTACTCCCCTCTTCCTCACCCACGCTGTGAAATGCCCTCAGTCACCTCTCCCAGCTTTTCAGGTCATCTTCGATGTACAGTGTAAATATTGCCTCATTATTACTCTCTCTGTGCAACCCAGATAGATTGGCTCTCGGAGACCAAGACATTCTGTATTCCTGGAAGCATGAAGAGAGATGATAGAATTCGAAAGGGATGTTTGATGGTCTATCAGACTTTCAAATATCCCCTGGCAGTGTCCGGACAGGAGGGAGACTTGCCTGGCAATGTAATGTATTTACTGGGTAAATAGTAAGCACTTGCAGTCTCTGTGACTTAATCAGAATGAAGTTCATTACGATAAAGAGCTGTGCCCTTTGGTCCTATTTGCATTAAGCAGGCTCCCAATTTCATTCACATCTCCGAAGGAAATTGTGGGCTATAAGCTGGCCAAGGAGCGTCAGGGAGGACAGTTAGCAAGGATATTCACCCGAGCAGATAAAGGGGAAAGGAGGTAGTAGGCTAAGATTAAAGAAGACAGAACAGATACCCTTCTTATCAATTCCAATCTATGAGAGTAATTTTGCTTTCTTGTTTTTAACTTGAGGTTTGCATCAGTCTCTCTCTCTATCTCTGGGTTTTGAAAACATATTATCGGGTCATCTAAACCTTTTATGAAACATTTCAGACTTGTATGTGCATGAGCTGGTGAAGATTTATTATATTTGACACCATAACTAAAGATTTTAAGGCATTCTTTTAAACACAACTCGACTGAAACCCCTGAGGCTAGATCCCTATCTCTTGCCAGATGTTAACTTGGTTTCACTTGTGAGAGCCCAGGGTAAAGTTAAAGCTGTTTCTGGAGACATTATTTGTGCCTCAAAATGTTTAACTCCATCAGTATATTACTATTACATATCAAGAAATCTGGGATTCCCAGATCGGAATTCTCCCCCACCCCATCCACCTCTGTCCTCAATTTATTTATATATATTTTTGGAGACGACGTGGCCCCCCTCGTTTTGAATTAAAATAGGCAAAGAGAAAAGCATAAGATTCAATGAGTCCATGAATAGAAGTACCAACCCTTGTCCTCTGGGATTCTTTGGTGTTTGCTCAAGGTGCAAGCAATCTGGGCATCTCTGGGTAGGAATACGGATAAATGATGTCATTCAACAGAATTAGGACCAGACGGAAAAATGTAGCCAAATCCTGCAGGGGGTAGCACTGAATCCTGGCATTAGGTAGGAAAGGCCCCGACTGCTCTGGAGAGGGTAAACGAGTGTTAACTGCGAAGGCAACGCAGTCTCCGGGATGAGGCTGAGAGGGTAAGAGCATTTTTGAGATGTGCAGAGGGGTAAGGTTGGGGGTGTACCACCAAATAGTGGGCGGCGACTGCCGCCAGGCCTGAGGGCCGATGGGTCACAAAGGACCTATGTCATCTTGAGGCTGTATACTCGGTAGATGCAAGCTGCACGTTGAGCACGTTTTCTCCTAGATCCCATCCTTGGCGACGGATCCAGACCTCAACCTCCAGGATCTGTTTGAGAAATAAACAAATAGGAGACAAACAACCAAAACAGCAACACAGTACAGCGGGCGCAGGCGACGAAGCTCCGCCTTCGGAAGCCTCGGGCCAATCAGAAGCCTGTTGCTGGGGCCTGGTGTTTGGCCGCCTGACGTTCCCATGGAGACGCAGGAACGTTACACACTAAACACTGGGCGACGTTGACGTCTATGCATTATATCCATGGAGACGACTGAGTAAACGTCATCCCTCCACTTCCCCGCCCTCCCGCCGCGCCAGGGGCTGAGGGAGAGACGCAGACGCCGCCGTCATGTGCCGCAGGCCCAGAGCGAGGCCGGGTGGGCGGGGCCTGTTGCTATGGCTGCAGCTGCGGCGGCTGTTGTTGTTTGGAGCTGGAATTAGAAAGTGCTGAGACTGCGGTGGAGCCAGAACCGATTCTGGAACAGCGTCTCCCGCCCCCGGGCCAGAGAGGGTTCCCCAGCCCCTGGAAAGCCAGGACACCCCCTAGGCTGTCCCAGCACGCCTCAGCCCCAGGTCCTGAGCCAAGATCTGTCTGCTGCCTGTGACTCCAGACGGAGGGCCAAATCTAGACCACTCCTACGCGTAGTTGGCGGTGATTGTAAGGGTGACCTCCCAGACCGCCGTCTCCTCCAGACAGCAGCCCACAGAACAAGCACTGACCAGACTGCCTGGCCCATGACACAGGATCAAAACCCAGCGTAGAAAACGTTCCCACTCTTGGAGTAAACTCCAGGATCAAGGGGAATCCAAAGTTTGGATGTCTTTTATACTTTAAAAACAGCATGTTAGACATTGATGCCTTTGGAGCTTTGTTGGGAGACTTGAGGGAGGGGTGCCTAATAACCCCATTCAAGAGCGGTCCTCCCAAAGGGAGAGAAAACTTAGAAATCCCTGAGGACTGGATACTGAAAAGTGGAAAGATCTGAAGAACCCAGGTCAATAGGAAGTGAAGCTTTGATTTCTGTATCCCTTAGTTGTGTCTTGAGTATACAGGCTAGCCGAAAGTGAGAAATCTCAGGGTGCCAGCCTCCTTTTTCCTCACACAATTCTGGAAAAAGTTATAAGAAGGTTGCAGCAACAAACTGCAAAAACCAGATCCAGTAAGAGGAGTGAGGGGTTGAGATGACTGCAAAGACAACTGCCCTGAACAGAATGTAGCATTTACATGCTAAGGCACAGCTGAAGGGTCTAAGACTTTGAATTTTCTCCAGATATCACAAGATTCCAGCCTAGCTGAACTTAACACCGTGTCTTATTTTTGAGGGAAAGCAAAACTATTATTTGCTTGAATTAAGAATAAACCATCGGAGGGGTGGCTGGCTGGCTCAGTCAGAAAAGCACGCCACTCTTGATCTCGGGGTCATGAGTTTGAGCCCCACACTGAGTGTAGAGATTACTAAAAAAATAAAATAAAATAGTAGTATACACAGAAAAGTAACAAAAATAAAGTGAAATGCTTAAAAAAATAATAATAAACCGTTGGGGTGAGCACATGGTCTGTTTCCAATGGCAGAAGCATAAAGAAGGATTTCATTAAAATGGATGACATCTGGGGTTGATCTGGGATCCTTCTATTCCTTCACCAGTTCCTCCCCAATCCCATTTTCCATCTCTGACAAATCAGCACCTAAGGGTTCCCTCCCTATTACTCCTTGCTAGCCCTCCCTAGGCTCCCATTCAGATATTTTACCACCTGCCCACAGAGCATATCCGTTCCCTTTCAATATTCCTTTGCTCCATCCTCTGACCTACCTATTACTCACTTCCCTGACACCCTTCTCTAAACAGTTCTCCCTTAATTCCCTTCCCACTCTCTTGCCACTCCCCAGGTTTCTACCCAGTTGATCAGCGCCCCCCAAACCCTTGCCCCATCTGCCCATCTCCACCATAATGTTTTCCTGTCTAGTCCTTACTAAACAGAGGACGGCAGCCTTTTGTAAATGTAGGCCAAACACAGGAAGAAGGGCACAGTGAGTTGAACAAAGGCATCATCTGCACTTAAAAAAAAGAAAAGAAAAAAATCCCCAGAGAGTAGTTGAGATTCTTGCCACATATCCAAGCATTATGCAGATTTTGCTTATTACAGGACTATGGGCAAGGCTGCAACCTACTAACTGACATTTTCAGGTAAGTATGATAATTTCTACTTTTTTCTGACAACTGATGATCAAGCTAAACCCCTTTGGGAGTGTCAGTTGCCCTCTTCCCACCCCCCAATACTCCACCTAGAGCATAAGGCAGATGGGAGAGAGAGAAACCTCAAGTTCAAGGAAATGGGAGGGCCTGACTTGAGGGTAGATTAGATTGAATCAGTTTGGGCACGGGAATGAAGTGGCTTGTGTTTTGTTTTAGATGGGAAAGGAAAGCATTGATATGATTTACCCCCAGGCATATAAATACCCTATCTTACCATCTAGAAGAAAAGTGGAAGAGCAGTCCTGGTTATCTTCCCCACTTCAAACTCAAGAGTTAAGTTAGGATATTTGGTTTGCTGTGAGATTCTCTCTCTAGGTCTTTCTTCCAAACCTTCTGGCCAATCAAGGTCCCAGCAAGCCACTGACAGAGAGTGTGGGGGAAGGCAAGACTTATCTAGTCCTTCTATGTACCAGGACTGTATAGAGCGTCCTCGTATATGTTATCTCATTTTACCCTCCCTGCATCCCTGTAAACTAGATCTTTTCGTACCCATTTTTCACATCTGAAGAAACTGAGGCTGAAGCCGTTAAGTAACTTGCCCAAGGATGTAGTACAGCCTGAGGTTTCCAACCCTGCTGTCAATGTCCAGAGCTTTTGCTCTTCCTGCACCCCCAGGATGAAGTGGGATACACGGAAAACCTCTTCTTGGATCACTTCGCAAGTTTACTTTTCCACAGGGAGACTCTAGCCCTTTTTTCCAAATTTATTAAAAAGAAAAGGCAGAGAGGAGACTGAAGATCTTTTGTGAGACCTGCTAGAGCTTCGTGAGAAGGTGCTGACACCACAAAGTAAGAACATGGATTCATTCCTGCCTCCTGGGATTAACCTATATTTCCTCATCGGCCCAGGATCCAAGAGACAAAGAGAGACATGCCCCAGAGCACAGGCAGCAGAAAAGTTTGGGCGAGTTCTGGGAGACTCTGACCTGCCCCAGGCTAGGGAGGGCAATACCCGGAGAATTCTGCCAGATTCCTCTGAAGCTGTCACTTGCGCCCGGCCCTCCTTCCCCTCTCTCCTCCCCCATGCCTGACCCTGCAGGGGATCACGTCCAGCACGAATTCCTCTAACCCTCAGATGCCTTTAGGATTTTAATATGTCTGAAGAGTTCCCTCCTTGACAAGTGGCATTAGTCAAGTTGAGTGGGTGGGAGGGGCATTTCCCGGTGATCCAGGGCTCGAAGGAAGGGAGACCCTCCTCCCGCCTGGCGTTGGCAAGCAGCTCCTGCAGAGATCCATGTGGGTGGCAGTGAGTCCAGAGGAGCCGGAGGGTTTCTTGCTGGGCAGGAATGCCCACAGGCCACACCTTCTTCGGCCCTCCTAGCAACTCATCCTGTCTGGACCCGTGAAGGGGGTGGCAGTGCCAGGGAGTGGGTTCTCCTGTGTCTGACTCCAACAACCGGTTTATTGTGATGATTCTATTTGTGTTCCCTGTGTTCTGTTTGACTTGGCAGCATGGAAGGGAAAGGGCAACAGGTTCACTCCGGTTTGTACTGGGTGGTTCCTACAGACACACCCAGGCATTAAAGCCAGCGGCTCACACCGGGGATGCCTTTACCTGGGGGCCCTCAGTGTGCAAAAGCAAGGTGTGGGAAGTATTTCCTTTTTATGGACCAGCCAGGTGTGGCTGGCATTTCATCTGTCCTATATTACTAACGTCATTCAGATTCAGGTCAAAGGGCAGGGTTACCAGACTCCCATCAGCCTGGGATCCAGGATCAGGGGATGGTTGATCATGTCTATTTGGACTGGATTACCCTGAGTACCTACCACCCTTGGGCACGGTAACTCCTGGATCTATAACAAAAATCCAAAGCCTGACAACTTGGTTCTTACTTTGGGGAGCTCATGTTCCCAAAGTGGAAATCTGGACTTTTCTAAAGCATCCAAAGTAGGGGTTCTTCACACACAAGATGATAGCGTTCAAAGAGAACAGGCTTCAAGGTCAAATAGACTTAGTCTAGAACTCTGGATTTGCCCCCATTACCTGAGCCTTTATCTAGAACTAACATCTTTAGAACGTGGGAAATAACAGCTAACACTTCTGCTACCACGTGCCAGGCACCATTTTAAGCATTTTTATGAAAACTCATTAAAGCCTCAGAACAACCTCACAAGGTGAGTACTATTATTATCACCTGCTTTTACAGATGAGAAACAGAGGCACAGAGAGGTTAAGGAAATTGCCAAAGGTCACCCAGTTCATAAGCAACAGTGCCATGATTCCACAGCAGGTAGTCTGGCTCCGGCTCCCATGTCGACTCGGAAAGGGCCTTTCTACCAAGGCTAGAAACTACCCTTGCTCTGGACTCTGCACTCAAGGAAAGACAGGCATTTCCGAGGTGTAGGTGGAAATCACGGTCATCCAGCTAGCTCACCAAAAGGGCCTTCATAAGTGCACTAGTTTCCATGGAATCCTCACCCGCCCCAGGAGCAAGGAGGAAGCCTTGCATAACCACACTCAGGCTGGTCAGGCAAGAGCATTCTGCTAGGCAAGCAGGCATGTGTCTCTCCGTGCTCCTTCGCACACTGTGGGGGGTGGTGGTGGGGGCAGAGCCAGGCGAGGGTGCCAGGCGTAACCAAGCATGTCCAGGAGGCAAGGCCATGGAGCCCTTCCCTGAAGAAAGTGGCCCTGACCTAGACAGCCATGTGATGAAACCATTTCCTCTACCGGGGAGGCCCGAGCACATGGCTTCAGGGCCTGGCAAGGCCACAGGCTTTGTTCACCAAGGCCACTCCCTACCGGATGTGATAATGTACACTGCGGACTTGAGACACTTCCAATTATTCCTTAAATGGATCAAGGTGTAGATAATTACCACTGCCCACATTTATTGAGCACTTAGCATGCTTTATGTGGCTGATATGGATTCATTTATTCAATCCTTAAAACAATCCTATGAAGTATGTTCTATTATCTCCATCTGTCAGATGAAAAATGGAGGCACAGAGAAGTTAGCTTCCCCGAGTCTGTCCAGGCAATAAGTGACTTTCAAACCCAGGACTGGCTGACTTCCAAGCCTGGACTCTTAACTATCTAAAGCAAAGTGGACGCCCTTCCTCTGAATCAGTGGAGACATGGGAACAGGGAGAAGTCTTGAGACAGTCGCATATCGGACTGGAGGGTTCAAGGCCCCAAAGTCCAGTTTCCTGGGGATCCTTGGGTCCATGCCTCCAGAAGTTCATCTGATTTGGGCCTCCGGGTTCTCATTGGCCACTCTAGAGCAACACCGGCCAGAGACGACTCTAGTAATTCCCTTAGGCTAACTAGATCCCATATACAAGTCTAAAACTGGGCTGCAAACTGAAGACTTCAGAGGGGAGGGGGTGGGGGAATGGGATAGACTGGTGATGGGTAGTAAGGAGGGCACGTATTGCATGGTGCACTGGGTGTTATACGCAACTAATGAAGCATCAGACTTTACATCGGAATCCGGGGATGTACTGTATGGTGATTAACATAATATAATAAAAAAAAATAAAAAATAAAAAAAATAAAACTGGGCTGGAACCTTACTGACCCTACAAGAACAGAACAGGATGGAGGCAGAGACTAAGTGTAAAACTATGACTGTCATACTTCTGGGTATCTGTGCAGACAGGGCTTGGGTTCTGTGCTATGACTAGGAGCAAGACTTGTCCACCTGGGCTTGGGTTGTACTCTGTGACTAGGATGGCAACATTCAAGGCCAAAGCCAAAACCCTCAAGGCACCTTTCTATTCCTGGGCCTTTTACAGCACCTCCTTTCCCTCCACCTCCTCCCAATAACACACACACACACACACACACACACACACACACACGACACACACACACACACACACACACGACATTTGTATTATTTAGTAACACCAGCCCTGGAGCCAGACTCCCTGGGTTCTAATCCTAGCTCTGCCACTTATTTGCAAAGTATTTATCTTTCTAATTATTTAAGCTTCCTGTGCCTCAGTTTCCTTACCTGTAAAATGGAGATGACAAGAGTACCTTCCTTATAAGGTTGTTAAGAGGCCAGTGAGATCATGTATGTGTACCGCAAATGCTCTATGCGTGTTAGGCATTATTATTGTTGCAGGAGTTTTTTACTTCTTTGCACCCTTTTTTCTCTGGATACGAGATATATTTGTTGAAAATTGGCTCTGAGCTCTCACTTACTGGGTTACTATTTATATTCCTCCTCCCATATCCTCTTGCTGTCAATCCTTATGGAGTCCTCTCTGAAGAGATCCAGGAATGGGTGCTCTTACAATGGGGAAGAAATCCCATTAGATTAGGTCAGGGATCTTTGGGAAATTCCTTAAAGCCAATTTTCTTGAGAATTTTAATGGGTCGACTTGGGAAGGCAGCCAAAGCTATTAATTTGTAACAGCTGCTGAGAAATCACTGTCAACACCTCGGTATAGATCCTCTCTGTTGGGCACAGAGGTTAGGTCGAAAGTCATGAAACCTAAAATAATTAATGAGCAACAGCAATGTAGGGGATTACTAATGGCAAAATAAATAACCCTTTAAAACGCGCACACACACACACACACACACACACACACACACCCAGCTGTGTCCCCCTGGAGACATTCACCTCCTTTTCTTAGATTATCATCTCAGTCTGACCATAAACCACGTCTTAATAGATTTAACTTCTGTTTGACTTCTAACATAAGGGCAAATGCAAACCCACGTGCCCTACTAAATATAAGCCGATGATGATACAGGCCAAGGATAGAAAGTGAGTGACCCAGTGGGTCAGTTAGAGCCACAAAGCAGAGTCAAGGTGAAGGGGTACCTTATCTCAAATCTGAACAAAGGAGTATATTTCCTGTGAAGTCTGATGAGAAAATACAAAAAAAAAAAAAAAGTGCGGTTTGACCCCAACACACAAAGTTACAGCGGGTCTTGCCCTGGCGCGGAACTTTAAAGACCTGAGCAGCACATTTGTGGTTTGGTTGTGTTACCCGATTCTGGGGCTGATACCTGCTGCTTTTAGTTCGTGGCTGTCGAGTTTCCAGTCGTCCTCGGGGCTCTTACGTTATGGTTTCAGGTTGGCCACCCGTCTCTCTCCACTACTGGGATGGAACAGCAGCAAGGTACCCCCACAAAGAGACCGTAAGAGACCAAAGAGATCGGGGCTCCCCATATGCCAGACACTGCTTTATCTACCTCATTTCATTCATGTTGCCCCCCTCACAGGTTAGGAAACTGAGGCTTACTACAACTGAAATAATCGATCCAGCGTCGTACAAGTACTAAGGTGTGGAGTCTGGATTCACACCGGAGATCATATCACGTGACTGCCCAAACCGAATTATGCAGCAGCTCCATAGTCTTTCCCCCATCTACCTCTCTGCTTATGCTGTGCTTTGGCCTTTACTCCTGCACAGCTGCTCAGCAATTTTTCATCCCTCAAAGACCTCCTCTGTTCTGCCATCCCACCCGTTCCAGCCCAAAGCAGTCTCTGCGCCCTCCGAACTTTTTATCTGCATCATTTACTTTGACCCTGAAACATGCATTTTCTCGCATTATTATTCAAGTGCTACATTACATAGGTTCTGTCTCCCCAACTAAATTACAAGCCTCCAAAAGTCAGGATCACGTCGTTCCCCCAGCACTCAGCCTAAGACCTGTGGACGCAGTAGATGCTAAGTGTCTGAACAAATTAAAGAAAACTCAAGGTAAATATTCCAAATGGAGCCTCTACCCAGAGATCATTTTCCGCAAATGAGAGTCATTTTGAGCTCAGCTACTTTCATCTATCAATCTTTTTGTAGCGCCGGCCCAATAAATAGGTGACCCATAAATATTTGGGAATAAAACAAAAACCCATGGAGTGACTTGGGCATATTATCTTAACTCCTCCAAGTCTCAGTTTCCTTATCTGTAAAATGGGGCTAATTCTTGGAACGTTTACATGCGATCGGAGACATGTGAGGCATATCCCCTCGAGCCCTTAGCTCCCGTGACTATCATCACCACCATTATAATTTTCTAAACCTTCCACAGGAAGTGGTTCCAGCAACTCAAAAATAAAGGACTTTGGTCACTAGTCTACTGGGTAAGCTGTGGAAAATTGCTGCAGGAGATGATCAAAACAGTCCAAAACCCTAAGACCTACAGTCTCCGGCATATTGCTGCTTACCAGGTTCCGGGGGTTACGTTTTGTTTTTGCTTGTNATAAAGGACTTTGGTCACTAGTCTACTGGGTAAGCTGTGGAAAATTGCTGCAGGAGATGATCAAAACAGTCCTGAGCAACCCTAAGACCTACAGTCTCCGGCATATTGCTGTTTACCAGGTTCCGGGGGTTCCGGGGGTTACGTTTTGTTTTTGCTTGTGGCCAAGTCGGAACCCCCATGGTGTCTTCGTATGGAACTCAGCGAACAGTGGCTGCGGGGGGGGGGGCTGCTTTTCCTTTCTTTATTAAGAAAAGGAAACAGGAAATCGAATGTAAAACCCTCCAACAGTTAGTGTCACACCAAAGTTGTGAATTTAACCACACCCCCGCCAGGAAATGAAAGTACAGTTCTCACAGTGATGTTCCCTCTCCCTTCTTGGCCCACACGGTGTTTTTCAGGTTTTAGTTAGATAGTATAGATCAAAGGGCTGAACTTGGGGGAGTGGGCTGTCACTGGGTATTTGTTGATTTGGGCACAGATCAGCACACAGATTTGAAATTGCACAAATGGAGACGGGACTTTCACTGGCTCTGTGACAATGTGGCTCCTATCAGACGTCACAACCTGAGGGGTCCTCAGACTAGATTCTGACCCCTGGACATGGTTCTCGGTTCCAGCCCACGTAGTGTATTTTAAAATGTGCTCCGTTGGCAATGTTGAAACATGAAGAGGTTTTATTGCATGCACCTCCAATCTGGATTTACGGCCTCCCTTGCAGGGGAAATAGGGTGATAATGGGGGAGAGCTGCCCCCTTTAGGTGGGCACTTGTCTCTGGTTCACTGTAGCAGGTCACTGCAGTCATGTGCCTTACCTGCCCTGCCTGCCCTGGAGGCACGTGAAATGCCAGGCTCCTGTCCTGTGTGTAAGAGGCAGTCACCAAGCTGCCACTCCCAAAGAAGCAGGTGTAGGTTTCTAACACCCGAACCTCTCGAGTATATGCAAGCCTTCATTCTCACCTTACTCCTCCCTGCACAAGTCTCCTGTTTCCAGGTCACTAGTCCTGGCTACTCCCAATATAGACGCTTGTTCATAAACTGCCCTAGCCTGAGCGTAAGGAAAGTTTGTCATTTCTTCGCTCTACTCCAGGGTAAGTCTGGATGGGAGGGATACCTACAAGGAAATTCTGGAGGAACAAATCAGTTGAGGAGATATGGCCCCATCAGATCGTCCTCTGAAAGGCACATTTTCCTTAATCGATGGGGTGGACTTCTTGATTGGCCACCCAACACTCGTTCTTGCTTCTCCTGGCAACCAAACTCTCGTTTCCCTCCCAGGGAATCCCCTTCCCCACTTTCAATCCCTGAGCCCTCCGTGGAGGTGACTCTACCTCTCCTTCCATAGCTGGGTCCTAGAGCTCCTGGATGAAACCTTGCCTGACACAGGCACGCCCCCGGACTTTCCGGTTCCATAAGCTGCTCCCAAGAAACTAGCCCCAAACCTTTCTATATATTTAATCTATATATTTAAACCACCCTGGGTTCATGCTACAGATTCTTTTCACAATTGTCTGTCTTAACTACCATCTTTGCCATCACTCCATGTCACTCCCCTGATAAGAACTTCAAGCTCTCAGAACAGCTGGGCAAATACTTCTGGACACGGGTGACTTTCAGGTATGGCAGCCCAGTGAGGCGATGTTGAGTTGACCCCAAGGTCTCCTGCAAACAGGAATTAGCTGCACCTCTGAGGCAGGTAGCAAGTAAACAACAGGTGATCATTAGCTTTTAGGATACTGTTGTACTTTTAACCTTGAGAGGTGTCCATGCACGACATGCTCCTCGAGGACAAGGACTAAGCCTTAGTCCCGGTTTATTTCCAGGGCCTCGTCAGTCTGCCTGGCATGCCTGGCACAGAATATGTGCTCAATAATCCTATATTGAGTAAACGAGAAGACTTGTTGTGTACTTCAGGTCAGGGCATCCAGAAATAAGACTCACTCTGAGTCCTCTGTGCATTGCTGCTAAGCCCTGAGTAACGCGACTGACCTGGATCCATAAGCTTTGTTCGTAATGATGTCATGCTGACGTTCATACAGGATTTCCACATAGTTTCTCTCATTCTTATGCGCTGAGGTAAAACACACACCTTGCATGCCATCAACAGACAGTTTGAAGAGGGCACACGGTGGTATAGAATAGTGGTTACCAATCTGGGAGCTGGAGCCAGACTGCTTAGGTCTAAATCTTAGCTCTTCCAGGGGCGCCTGGCTGGCTCAGTCAGGGGAGCATGCAACTCTTGGTCTCAGGGTCTTGAGTTCGAGCCCCACATTGGGTGTAGAGATGATGTAAATNCTAAATCTTAGCTCTTCCAGGGGCGCCTGGCTGGCTCAGTCAGGGGAGCATGCAACTCTTGGTCTCAGGGTCGTGAGTTCGAGCCCCACATTGGGTGTAGAGATGATGTAAATATCAATCAATCAATCTCCACTCTTCCATTTACTAACAGTGTGGTCTTGGGCCCATTACATAATCTCTCTGTGGCTTCATTTCCCCATCTGTAAAATGGGGATATTAAGAATACCCATCATGGGAGCACCTGGGTGGCTCAGTTGGTTGGGTGTCAGACTCTGGGTGTCGGACTCTTGATGTCGGTTCAGGGCATGGTCTCGGGGTCGTGGGATCAAGCCTGTGCCAGGCTCCAGGCGAAATCTGCTTCTCTCCTTCTCTCTCTCCTCTCTCTCTCTCTCAAATAAATAAATACATAAATAAATCTTAAAAAAAAAAAGAATACCCATCATGAAATTGTAAGGATATAGAACATTTAGAAGAGCAACAAGCATGCAGTTGGCACTCAATAAACTCAGCTAGTGCCCTCACTCTGGAGAGCCCTATCATGTGACTCTTGTCTGTTTTTCTTTTTTCAAAGATTTTATTTTTGGAGTGCCTGGGTGGCTCAGTTGGTTAAGCATCTGCCTTCAGCTTAGGTCATGATCTCTGGGTCCTGGGATCGAGCCCCTCCTTGGGCTCTCTGCTCAGCAGGAAGTCTGCTTCTCCCTCTCCCTCTCCCTTTGTGCTCTCCCTCTCTCTCTCTCAAATAAACAAATAAAATTTTTTTAAAGATTTTATTTTTAAGTAATCTCTACAGGCAACATGGGGCTCAAACTTATAACCCTGAGGTCAAGAATTGCATGCTCTACTGACTAATCCGGCCAGGCACCCCCCTGTCATGTAACTTTTAAAAAAGAAACCAAAATAAATAACAAATATGAGATCCTCCACAATTTCTCCCTCATCATGCCCCATAAACCTGAATGCGCTACTGATTTTGAAATATCTCATATACTGAGCACGGAATATATTGTTTTAACTTGTTCTGCCCCCTGGAAGGTGTTCCAATTCATTATCAGTTTCTTGGCAGTGAAAGCACATGCCTTTCTGGGTGATGGTAACAGTGCCTAATACAGATAATCTCTTTACTACCCACCCACTGTGTAAACTGAGTCCCCTCTCCTCCTTGTCATCAGTTGCGGAATCTGTTCCCCCTTTCTCCTCAGTGGCCAAGCGTCATCTCATTCAGAAGGAGCTCCTCTAACCTTTGCAGCTGTTCTAACATTGTGGGCACGCCAACAGCCAGCCTTTCCTCTCTGCTCCCCCAGCTCCCATCCGCACAGGCTCTCTGCCGCCCCTCTCTGTCACTGCAGGGGGAGTGTCAGGATTCAGCAGCCTAAAAAAGGCCCTGTTTGAAATTCTGAAAGTTTCCCCCAAAATGCCAGTTATGGCTCCCCACAGCCAGTTTATCCCTGGGTTAATGGCATTATTATTCTATCACTGGACAGCTTTGAGAACTGGGACAAGGACTTAGGACAACCAGTGTACACGCACGCACACACGCACACACACACACACACACACACACACACACGCATGCCTTCGGAAGATCGGTAGGCAGCTTCCACCACAGAATTACATGAAAATATTTGGGGCAGTGATACCTTGAGACTATAGAAAAGCTAGACTCTACTTTAAGAAAGCCCAATAAATGAAAATCTGAGTATTAAACCATTAANGATACCTTGAGACTATAGAAAAGCTAGACTCTACTTTAAGAAAGCCCAATAAATGAAAATCTGAGTATTAAAACAGACGAAAAAAATGGTCATTAACCATCTCTTAAAACAGTATTTCCTATATGAAATCTCTTTCAGGGATTTCATGAAAGAGCATTTGAAGTCTGATTGATATAGTACGGGGCCTCCCCTACTGCTGTCTCTGTTTCTTCAAAAATACCAGGGACCAGCTATCACCAGAACTGCCGAGCTCAAGTCCCTGACCGAAGCTGGCTTAACCTCATTCCGCCGGGTACAGGGCGCTTGTGTGCGGCCTTGTCTCCTGTGCGGGAGGCTGGCCTCTCCAGAGGGTGGTCTCACAGAGGAGCAGCCGGTGGGCTGGAGCCGTGAAATCCTGAGGGTCATGCTAGAATCACAGCTAGCTCGGTGGTTCTTGGTGTGACCATGGAGGGCAGGGGTAGAGGCCTAGGGCCCTCCCTGAGAGGCGCTGAGGTCCCAAGGCAAGTCCTCCCCCTCGCCCACCACAGACACCGGCGGAGTAGGTGCGGAAAAGGCAGCGTGTGCAGACAGACGGCGGGAAGGGTGCTGAGCACTGACAGACAGGTGCCACCCTAATCGCTGTACCCTGAGCCGCAGCCCCACCCACGTGTGACATGGCACTGAGGCAGGACCCGCCCTCTGCCTTCAGCCTTGGAGACGGATGACTGCAGGCCCAAGGGTGATGTTAGTGGTCAGGTTTCCCAGGACCCGCCCTTTCCTCCTCAACTTCATTGACATTTCCTACCAACCCTCTCTCTATCCCTCCACTTCATGACATTTGAGGAGCTTGTAGCTCTGAAATGCAGCTTCTGCTCAAATGCAGTCATTCCTTCAATAGACATTTGTTGCAGGCTGAGCAGTAGGCTAGATCAGGAGCTCTATGGTCCTGGTCTTCTAGAAGCCCTAGGTCTGGGCAGAACCGACCGCAGAGCATTTAAACACCACAGCAGAGGAGCGCCTGGTGCCCAGTCCAGGAGTGGAGGGGTTAACACAACTTCCTGGAGAAGGGGATGCTTGAATTGAGGCCTGAAGGAAGCTCAGGGAGAAAAAAATGACTGGAAGATCATTCCAAGTAGATGGAACAGTCCACGCTAACACATAGAAGACAAGAGAGTTTCGCACATTTAGGGGATTGCAAGCGGTTCAATAAGGTTTAAGGTGTCAAGGGGTGGAATGAAGGAGGTGAGAGGAGGCCCACTTCCCGGAGAGTTGAGAGGGTTGCTATGTGACCTAAGCCAGAGAGCTAAGGAGGCCCCAGATCACGGAGAGCCTTGTCTGCCTGTGAAAGCATATGTGTTTTCTCTGGGGAAAGAAAGGAAGAGGCTTCGAAGAGGTTTGTGCAGAGGGGTGACCAGATACGGGTTTTAGAAAGGTCACTTTGACAGTGGGGAGTGGGGCGGCAGGTAAGGCAGGTTGGGGAGCCTTGAGGAGACCACCAAGGAGCTGGCGTAGTGAGCTCCTGCCTCCAGAGGGGGGTGGGGGTGGGGAGGGGCGGGCATGAGTGGTGAGATTCTGCTTAAGTCAATCATTAACAAGCAAGACACCCAGTGATTCATTTACACCTTCCCCATTCCTGGCTTCATTTCCCCATCAGGCCCCTACCAGCCCCATCTCTGATTCTGGTCCAGTTCCCTTTCCTGCTTCCTTAGCCACTCCCTTCACTGGAAAGCTTGAAGGTGCGGGTCCCATGCATGCAGCAGGCTGCCAGATCCTTCTGGTTTTCTGCAGGGAAAGCTCCTGAGCGGTTTCTCTCTAAAGTCCCTTAGAAGTGCTTTGGCCAGTGGAAGAGAAGGGTCTTCAACACCTTTCAGAGAGCAGCTGAGAAACAGCGCCCGGTCAAGTTACTAGTAACGGGAGCCCCACCTGCTGTGGTAGATGCCGGGAAAACTCGAATGAGAAACACCAGCGCCAGCCAGAGGTCACAGAGTTTGTCAGGCTCCCAGAGCCAAGCTGCATACATGGCAAATCTTCACTCCCCCGGGTAATGCCTGATGAGCGCCATCATGTCAGCCAGAATACACCCTGCAGATTATATATGGGAAACACGTCGCTCCCCAAGTACAGAACATCTCCTTTCCCTGGCTTGTGTTGGGGGACGGGACAAACACCTGTGTGATAAGGTCATCGAGCTCTGTTAGGCTTGTTCTGTGTGAATTTATATTTTGGGAAACCTGGCTCCTTCAGATTCATAGACTAATGAGCTATGTTATATTAGGATTTTGTCGTATGTTCCTTATTCAAAATTGACATATCCAAAAATATTTATTAAAGTTCAATACTGGGAGATACAAAGATAAATTAGATATCCTACATGCCTACCTTTTGCAAGCACCTGTCTTTATACAGGGGCCACAATACCAGCACCAGAAGGATTTTGGGATCTCTAAGGAAATTTTTTTCCAGGTAAAATTTGTCCCCAACGATGTGGGAAATAACCATCTTCTGCCATCCACCCATCCCTAAATTCATGCTTTCACATTTGTGTATCTAGCTGCTGTTCCTAATTCCAGACAAAAAATCCCTGCCATTCAGAGGCAGAGCTGTTTGTGTATAATTTATGAAACTCTTGGGTTCCTTCAAAATGAAAAGAGTTACTGAAATAGAAGTTATCCTTATCACTGTGCCAACAGCAGACCCATAACATCGTCTCACAAACGCGCTCTGTCCTAAAGCCCAAAGCACACACGCTCCTGTTCCTCTATCAGAAAGTTCTTTCCGTTTCCTTCCAAAACAAACCATCTCCACGCACAAACCCCCCTCCCAGTAGTATATGCAGGCCTCCTCCCCCAGTGAGTTGGCAGGAGCCCCTGCGCGCGCGCACACACACACACACACACACACACACACACTCTGCCAGCACACACCTCCCTCCTCACTCCCCAAGAGCCCCGGGGGTGTGTGTGTGAATGTCTGAGCTGATGACATATTGTGACAGAAGGAGCAAGAGTGAGGCAGAGCCACAAAGCAATGCAGGTCACAGCAATAGGCTTTATATAACCCAGAACCATGGAGAGACCCGAAATAGCAGCCTCCCTGCTGCTCGGTTAGTCTCCTCCATCAACGGGGGATAAAATTAGAGCAGGCACTGACGCGCACCTGCGTCTGCACTGGGACTCCAGGGAGACGGTGAGAACAGACTCGACTCTCTGCCATCGGCCACGCAGCCTGCCAGATCCTTCAGACCCCATCTGTCACCAGCCAGAGAGGGGTGTGTGTGTGTGTGTGTGTGTGTGTGTGTGTGTGTACACGGGCTGGACGTGCGCACCATGTGGGGCCCTACTCTGAGAGTGTTTCAAAGGAACGGCAAGGAGCTGGTGCACGGCGCTTGGCTCTATGGGGCTTTGAGAAGGATGTTCCAGGCATTTTGCAAGGAGGTCAGTGTCCACACCCTCTTTTACTTCACGGTTCCTCTTCACTTCCTTCCACACCACCGCTGTCTGGCCCATATGGGGTCAAGGTCGGCTGAGGTCAAGGATATCCTCTCCCCAAAAAAAACCCCTCAGCTTTGAACCCCACTCTGCAAAACAAACAACAANCCCCCCCCCCCCCCCCCCCCGCTTTGAACCCCACTCTGCAAAACAAACAACAAAACCAAAATCCTACCGTATTTATTTAAGTTCCACCAAACACACACATTCTGGAGGTAAAAAGAAGATGCCAAGAAAAGAAGTCAAGAGAGGGGACAAGGCTGGGTGAATTTGGCTGACTGTTCTGTAAGCTGCCTTGTCGGGGCATTGACCTTATGTGGAAGCGGAGATCACGGCTCACAGGTGTGATGGGCAGAACTGCAGTCCAGCAGAGGAAGCTGGGTGATTTGTTTTCTTTTTCTGCTTGAGGGAAGGCGGGGCAGATGATTACCGCCCTCCCCACCCCCGCAAAAAAAAAAAAAAAAAA
>NC_048231.1:15172075-15219716 GCF_002007445.2 Ailuropoda melanoleuca | reverse complement strand
GGGACGGGCGGGAGCTGTCCGCGGTGCTGAAGCGGCGGCGGCGGCGGCGGCGGCAGCGGCAGGGACCCGGGGCCGGGAGCAGAGGCGCTCTCCTGGGATCTCCACCGCGGCCACAAGGCGGGGGCGCCGTCGTTCACCGGCCCATGCTGGGCCCCCGAGCCCCGCGGAGGAGGCGGGACCGTCCTCTGCGGGACAGGTAAGGGGCCGTCTGGGGGCGCATCGGGAACCCATAGCTAGGCGCGGAGGCTGTATCGAGCTGGGGAGGTAGTGGGACCCCTTTCAGGGAAGGGGGCTCAGCCTCCCTGCTGACTGCACCTTGCGCGCCACCAGAGATCGCGCCAAGTCTATCCCTACCCTTACCCTACACTCTGAGGATGCTGGGAGGGGCCTGGGGGACTGGGGCCCAAGTAGGCACCTGGACACCCTGACCCCACACCCCCAGGCCTTGACCCCAACCTGAGGCAGCTCTTAGACACTCTACCCACCAAGAAAGATAAAGAGAGTATCTGGGACTCCTGTGCCCCAGTCCCCACCATGGTGTTGCTCACTAGGGAAATCTGAGCCAGCCTCACTAAGCATCCTTCTCTTCCCCAAGCCTGCTCATCAGGGTGACTGGAGTGGCTGCTCTCACCCCTGCTCCACCCTCAAGATTTCTTTGTCCTGGAAATGGCCCTTGGGCCAAGGATAAGCCAGGTCCCTTAGGACCGATTAACCCGTTTCTCCAGGGAAGGAAGAAGGTACCAGAAAATACCTTCCTTTTTTCCCCATGGCCTTCTTGACTCTAATGGAAGGAGGCTGGTTTTGCTTTATACTGCTTGGTGCATGACAGCAAAGAGTGGGGGAACCTGAGCCTTGTTTTCTATTATGTGGCTAAATGCTGGTCACCCTAGACAGAGCCTCCATTTGGAGTCCTCCCTCTTTCTGGCAAGAGTGTGCTGAATGAGCTCATTTAGGCCTGCAAAGTGCTTCCAATTCTTCAGAGCAGAGTTCTCTGAGTGGCAGAATGTAGTGATCAAAATAAAACTGCGTAGAAGATCAGCCTATCACTGTGGCTGACCACTGGTCTTTTCAACCCAGCACAACTTCCCCACCCCCACCCCCGGTGATAGAAAGAGCGCCGGACTAGGAGTTCTTGATGGGCCCTGGCATGTATCAGTTTGAAGCCAGTTACCTGAACTCTCAAAGCTTCTGAGCCTCAGTTTCCTCATCCATAAAGTGGGGTTAAGATAGTGCTGCGCTCATCTCAGGGAACTGCCTTGGCACTCAATGAAACAATGCACCTGATTGAAGGCTTGTCATCTGTAGGTCGCCATGCCTGTGTGAGCTGCTGTCACTGTTCCCATCATCAGCCAGGCCTGCTGGCAGTGACCTAATCAGTGTTACCCCTACCCCCTTTTCTCCCAGCAAAACCAGCCAGGCTTCCTTTGTCCTTGGCCTCCCTGGGGTCACAGTCAGTGAAACCCAACTTATAAATCTTGAGGAGCCAAAAGGGTTCTCTCCCCGCTTCTCTTTCATTATCACCTATAGAGGATAGCATAGGGTGAGAGTCTGACTCACAGTTTCGGTGTTTTTTTCCCCCAAGAATCACAGATCTATGGAAACAGCTCCTTGAAGGCAAGGATTGTGTTGTTTTCATCTCTTTGCCTCCCTGCACACCTCCCCTCCCCCACAGCACCTGGAAGATAGTAAGGACTCAGTAATTGGGTATAAAATAAGAGAATAGAGTGTTAAAATATCTCCAAATAAAAGCATTTGACTGGAAGTTGGGAGCCCCATATTCTGGCCCCAGATCCTCTCCACTGCCTCAGGCAGGCCTCTTCCCCTCTATAGGCTTCGGTTTTCTCATCTGTAAAAGAGGGTTGGACTAGATGAGTTCTAACATTCCTGATGTTCCGTGAGGCGCTCTGAGGGCCATCCTGAGACCACAAATCCCTCAGTCCTTGAACACAGCATACCAGTTTCATTAACCTGGTTTTCAGAGTAAGTTAATGTCCTTTCAGCAAGGAACTGGATTTTATGAATGGAGTGGAAGCGAGCAATAGGAATCTGAAAAAGCCATTTCTATTTCTGATGTTTCCTTAAGATCCCCCTCTCTCTCTTATTTTCTTGGGAGAGCCATGAGCGTGTATAGAGTTGCTGAGCCAGAGGGCCTGTGCCTCCAGGCCAAGAGGCCAGGAAATCACTCCCCCCTAACATCCCTTCTGAGTAGCCAAAGCCCAGGAACCCAACTCTTGGCCATCTCCTCCCAGGGACCCTGCCTGGCTGGATCCCCTCTCCTAAGAAGACTGGAGGAGGGGACAGTCGGGAAAGATCCATCTCTGGGGAGAGTTTTTTTTATAGAAAAACAAAATGAGCTTCCCTGACAATAATTTTCCTCAACTGTGGCAGGCCCGGCCAATGTTCAGAAAAACCTTAGCTAATTGGCACTTGGTTAGAGCTGAGTAAGCCATGTCAGTGACCTCCCTGACTTACCCTGCAAGCACCCAACGAGGGTAGGGGATCAACCGCTATGTGCCCCCCCCCATGTCAGCACATTCTGGCTCCCAGCTGTTGGTGCAGCACTGGCAAAAATCAGCTCTCCAGAGTTAATGGACAATCACTAACCCTCATAACAAAGTGATGGCAGCCGCAATACAGCAAGCATAGAAAAGGGCTTTATTTTCTGCGACATTGGTCTGTGGGGGTGCTGGCCTCCTGCTGGGGCTAGAACAATGCACCACCCCACCTTCCGTAGCTATTCGGGTAGATACCCCACCCCCTGAGTTGTCAGAGTGCAAGACGTCTCTGGTAACCCAGGCAAACACATGTGGCTCCTCTCTCAACCAGGGAAAACTACCCACTAGCTAGTCCTGTGTTCCCCTCCTGCCAGCTCCCCGCTGAGGCTCCTACTCTGACCCCTTCTGCAGTACCTCAAAGGAAAGAAGAGAGTCAACCCTGGCCCGTGATTAAGTGATCTCGGTTATCTGGGGCTAGGGGCAAGGGGGGATCAAGGAAGAGGAAGAGATAACTGTCACATGGTCATTAAGAAATGACGTGTGTGTGTACATGTGTGTGTGCGGGCACGAGACGGAAACATTGAAATACACACATGCAAATCTCTTCCCCTTCACACACAAAATGACAGAGGCAGAGAATACGATAATATCTAGAGACATCTGCACAGTATTAATTACCTTCAAGTTCAAAGGCCAATTCATCTTTGTATCCTAGAGGCACGTGCAGTCCCAAAGTAACACCATTCCAGGGAGAAAGTAGAAGAAACATCCCAGTTCTCTAAACCGTTGGCATTTTCTAACCCCCTTTTCTTCTCAGGGGCTTGGTGGGCATCGTGCCTGGAGCAAGGTCCCCTCTGCTCCAAGATGGGGGACAATAAAGACTGATCTCATCCCCAATCTTTGTACTCAGCTTCTCTCTTCTCTTTACTCCTCCTTTCTTCTCTCCTCTCCATCCTGCCTGCAGCTGCCATCAGCAGCCACCACCCCCTCCCCCAAGCAAGCCGAGCTGGGAGTGAGGTTCCAATGCTCTACCTCTCCATCAGGTGTGTTATCTTCTGCCATTAGACACACTGTTTGCTTCTAAGTGGTTGGGAACGAGCTGCTTCAGTGAAGAGACAGGTTGCTTCAGCAAGAATAAAGATTTGATTTCTGCCTGAAAATGGACTAATTTGAGGAGTGGTGCCACTGTCCCAATCCTCCCAGCAATTTTCACCTTTGTCGGCTACAAATCCATCCCCAGGCCAATGGATTGCGCTCTGAGGGAGAAGCCAGTTCAGCCCATGGGCCCAGGGTGGCAGCAGATTCTAAAAAAGGCAGACTGATGCTCCCTGGAAGTGTCTAGGAAGCCTCCCCTAGGAGTTGAGAAGTGTTCCAGCCGTTTTATCTCTCTTTCCTCCGCCCGCTCCCCTCCTCTCATTCTTCTCCATAGGTCCTTTGACAATTCTCAAGTCTCCCTCCAGCTATGACCATGACCCAGGGTTTCAACTGCATACATCTAATTGCCAGGTGGAGTTTCTGCCCTCACATCCCAAAGGCAATTTAAGACCCAACTCATCCACTTCTCCTTCCCATCCTGCTCTTCCTTGTGGAGGGCGTGTGTGTGTGTGTGTGTGTGTGTGTTTCATTTTACTAGGTTGGTATATGGTGGGCCTTTTTAATCTAAATATTCTTTTTTTTCCCCAGCTCAGTAAATGCTTCCTGTTTCTATTCCTTTCATTGTTATTCCTGTCCAGTCTCTCTGTTGTGTCTTTCTGAAATTCCTATTAGACAGATGTTGGACCTCTGGGACTCTCCTCCTGTCTCTCACCTTTCTTTCATATGCTCCATCTTTGTATCTTTTTGCTCTCTGTTTTGGGGAATTTCATAAACTTTTTCTTTCACATGAAAATGTTAGTCTTTAACTGTGTCCATTCTGTTATCCAGTCTCTCCATTAAATTTTTTTAAGTTGTATTTGTTCAAGTAATCTCTACACTCAACATGGGGCTCGAACTCACACCCCCAAGATCAAGAGTCACATGCTCTTCTGACTGAGCTACCAGGCACCCCACTCCATTAAATTTTCGAAAATTTAGACAGTTGTTTTCATTTTCTGAAACACCATCATGTTCTTTGCTCCTTTTTCATAGCAGCCTGCTCTCGCTTGATGGATGCAAGGTCCTCTTTTTTTCTCTCAGAGGATATAAATGAAAAAATTTTAAAGATCTTTTCTGGAACTTGAATGATTTAGGTCTTATTGAGTCAATTGCTCTATTTGTGTATTTAATCCTTCTCTTTTATTTTCATGGAGTTGTTCTTCACTATCCTTTGAGGTCCAGTCAGACTTACAAATAAAGGAAGGTATTGACTAGCATAGGCAGCTGGTGTGGACTTCTCTGAAGCTGGATGAGTTTGTGTCCCTAACAGAACTCTCCCTTGCATGAGACTTTTTCTTCTTCTAATTCTGTTTGGGGCCACAGGTGCCTCTGCACTGATTTCTTCACCAAGGAATTTCATTTGTTCTTTATCTCCCAGAAATGCCTCAATGTTTCTGGTCCACTGATATCATTCTTTGTTGTTTTCCAATTTTGTTATGATTTCATTCTTTAAAAAATATATGCCCATCATTTTAATAGAACCTTAAAAAGGAGAGAAGGTGGTCATTTGTGCTCAGGTTGCATTCTTGAACCAGCAGCCTTCCCCCTGGATTTTCTGTCTCAACTAGTGGCATCACCTTTTACTTCGTTGACAAAGCCAGAAGCCCAGAAGTCATTCTTGGCTCCTCTCTCTCCCTCACTTCTAGTTAGCTACAAAGCCCCATTCATTCAGCCTCTTGACTCCTCCTCGGATATAACTCTTGCTCTCCATCCATTTTGCCACAGATCAGGGTCAGGTCCTCATCCTCTCCTGCCTGCTTTTTTATAGTAGTCTCTGCACAGGACTCCTAGCCTCCATTCTCACTCACCTCAAATCTTTTCTCTCCACTGCGGGCAGCCAGAGCGCTCTAAAACCCAGGTATGACCATATCACTTCCTTGCTACCACTCTCATTGGCTCCTCACTTCCCACAGGAGAAAGCTTCTCTGCATGGAACAGAAGCCTTCCCACCTTTCCTGCCTCATTCCATCAATACCAGACCATCCTGTCTTCCCCTCCATTCCACCACCCCATACTTCCGTGCTATTTCCTCACCTGGATGGCTCAGATTCTTCCTTCAAGACTCAGTTCAGATGTCACCTGCTCTGAAAGCCTCTTCTTAGTTCCCACCATTGCCTCCACTCCAGTCCCAGGATAGGAGTCCCTTATCAGTGCACCCCTAGCACTCCGTGGTGCAGCTAGCACACCTTACCCCATTGTACTGAAATTTCATATTTGCTAGTCTGTATTCCTCCTCAAAGCGGGTACCATTTCTTGTTTATTCTTGAATCCCGAGAACTGGTCTGAAGTGACTGCTCAAGAAATTGTGCAGATGTGCTCCATCTATCCCAGATCCTGGAAAGTACTTTCTTATGGGGGAGCCTTAGCATACTGCGCCCCCTCCTTCACTAATTCACTCATTTATTCATGAGATCAACTGTTTGCTGAGTGCCTGCTATATGCTAGGTAGAGGGCGTCAGGGATGGGGAAGACATAGTCCCCACGCTCTGGAAGCTCACAGTCTGGTGAGGGAGAAAGACACTAATTCAACAAATCACACATATAGAAACAGAGACTGTGATAAGCTCTTTGAGAGAAGGAGCTGGAGCCTGGAGAGCGGATCGCCAAGGAGCCTAAATGCAGCCTGAGAATGTAGGGCCAACTCCCTGAGGAAGTGACTTTTGAGCTGAGAGCCAAAGGATTCTGATGTGAGTAGAGTGGATGCTTCTGAGAAACGCAGCTGTGAGGTGAAGGAGAGAGAGGACAGGAGCTCTAAGAGGGAAATGGCGCTGAGGAAAGATGTTCCAGGTATCTGTCGCTGCCTAACTAACCCCAAAACTTAGTGGCTAAAACTAAGGACACTCTTTAACTAAAGACATTTTATTATACCGCATGACCTTGAGGGTCAGAAATTCACGCAGGGTTGAACGGTGTGATTTTTCCACTCCATGCGGCACGGACAGAGGTCCCCCGGTGGTATTCAGCTGACAGATAGAGCGGTTTGAAGAGTCCAAGATGGCTTCCCTCTCACGTCTTACATCTTGGCATGACTGGAAGGCTGGGCTCCGAGGGTCCCATCACCCAGATCTCCTAACGCACATGGCCTCTCCAGCGTGACAACCTGAGTAGTCAGCTACGTACAGGGTGGGTTGGGGTTCGGAGAGAGCACGTTTCAGCCAGCAAGGTGAAAGATGCATGGCCTTTTATACGCTGGCCTCTGAAGTCACTCAGCATCACTTCTGCTGTGCTCTGTGGTTGAAGCGACTGTCACGAGCCCACTCAGATTAGAGAGGAGGGACATAGACACCCCCCCCAACCTCTCGAAGGGAGGAGTATCAAAGTATTTATAGCTGGATTTTACAATCATCACAATTGATTTCTTTTTTAAGTGAGAAAGAATACAGTATGTTTAAGTGCCATTAGGAAGGATTGGGAGTTAGGAGCAAAGGCAGAGGAGAAAGGATAATCAATGGTGTCAGCTTCCTGAAGAGGCAAACTGAAGCGAAGAAAGCTAAGTTCTCATTTTTCCCTCAACTCTGACTCTGCCAGCCCCCCCCTCCACCCCTGACCCCCGGCTTTCTCTCTTTACTGTCAGATGCAGTAAGCCACAGCCATAAGGCTAGTCCAGAGATCATCAAATCCAGCCTCAAGCCATCTACAACCACTGTAGTCACAGCACTCCACAGTTTGCCGAATGGTTTACATATTATCTGATGAGGGGAGGACCTAGCATCTAGTCTTAAAGATTTCACCTTTTCCCTGGCTTTTAATCATTTATATGTCATCCTCTGCCTTACCAAGAAGATCTCGCTTTTATCTTTTCGGTTTAGAAGCCATCATTCTTGTTCACTAAGAGATAGTGGTCAGGAGCTGAGCGTCCTTGCAATGGCCCTGTATTTGTATGAATCCAGACCTTGAGGTCATCTAGGCAGCCACCCCCGGGCTGCTAAGTCACCCCACATCTCCTAATCTTTTCGTAAAGCTCCCATTTCCCATGCCCTTCACTGAGGCCTTGGATTTTAACCTATTCAAGGCCAGGTCCTCAGCACTATCACACCCACACCACTTCTCATGCCCCTCTGCCCACAGTAGGCTCTGAAATGTGTAGTGTGAGCCCAGGCTTTGGAGTCAATTAACCTTGGGTTCAATTCCAGTCCCCACTGTTCAATCTTGAGCAAACTACTTGACCTTTCTGAGCCTCAGTTTCTTCATCTGAAAAATGGGAAATAAGAATAGCCAGCTCCACTGGTCATTGCACAGTTTCGAGGTGAAGCGTATGAAACCCCCGGCTCCTGCAGGTGGGGCTGCAGTAAGTTGCACCTGTCATTATTCCACAGGGTCCCATCCCAAAGATGTGCTCCAACTTGGGGGCACACATTACACTGTCCCTTTGGCCTCCTTCTAAGGGTTTACAAGGCGTCTTCCCAAGCACTTCAGAGCCCACTGGTAGCACACGCAACAAAGCAATGCCGGGCCCCCACCCCTGCAGGCAACCTGAGAACCCGGTGCCCTTCGGGCCAGGAGCATCTCCCATCAGACCGACCTGGGTCAAATGGGGCTCTGCCACTCTCCAACTGTGTGATCTCAGGAAACCTGTTTAAATTTTTTTTTTTTTTTTTAAAGATTTTATTTATTTATTTGACAGAGATAGAGACAGCCAGCGAGAGAGGGAACACAAGCAGGGGGAGTGGGAGAGGAAGAAGCAGGCTCACAGCAGAGGAACCTGATGTGGGGCTCGAACCCATAACGCCGGGATCACGCCCTGAGCTGAAGGCAGACGCTTAACCGCTGTGCCACCCAGGCGCCCCAGGAAACCTGTTTAACCTCTCTCAGCTGCAGTCCCCCCCCCGCCCGCCATGTGAAAGAGGATGGCTTGAGTGAGATACTGCATTTGAAGCACGTGGCACGGCGTTCAGGACAAAGCAAGCACTCAATAAATGGGAGCAAACACAGAGGGGCACTAGCTCTTGGCAACTCTGGAGTCAGGCCTCCAGGTGCGTGTCCAGCTCACCACTCACCAGCTGGGTACCTTTGGTCACTTAATACTTTCTCATGCCCCGGTGTCCTTATCTGTACAATGGGGACAATGACGGCATAAACTTCATAGGGTTACCAGAGGCTACTAAGAATCAAATGAGAGAACTCGTCGCATGTAGAATCATGCCTGGAGGACAGTAAGAACTTAATTCGTGGGAGATGCTATTATTATTTCACCCTTTTACTTTGTTTGGATTTTTTTTTAAGATTTTATTTTTAGGTTATCTCTACACCCAGTGTGGGGCTCGAACTCACAACCCTAAGATCGAGAATTGCAGGCTCTACCGACTGAGCCAGCTAGGCACCCCTCGTTCATTTTTTTTGAGACTTTTGTGTGTTTTTATAATTAAGGTGCACTGCTTCTAAGCAGCTTGTAATTGGCTTTTGTTGTTTTAAAGACCCAGTCATTTTTTTTTGTTTTTTGTTGTTGTTGTTGTTGTTGTTTTTAATTAGAGAGAGAATGAGAGAGAGAGAGCATGAGAGGGGGGAGGGTCAGAGAGAAAAGCGGACTCCCTGCTGAGGACTCCAGGATCATGACCTGAGCTGAAGGCAGCCGCTTAACCAACTGAGCCACGCAGGCACCCCAAGATCCAGTCGTTTGTTAAAAGATCGGCTTTGACATATAATGAAAGTCATTAATTTTAAGTACACAATTCAGTGAGTTTTGTGAAATACACGCAGTCATGTCACCACTACCACAATCAAGATACAGTATCACTTCGTCTCTCCCAAAAGTCCTCAGGGCCCTTAGCAGTCAATCCCCCCCTACCCCTACTCCTGGCCCTTAGCAGCTACTGAGTCTTCTAGAATTTCACATAAATGGAATAATTCACAGCGGACTATCTTTGTTTTTTTATTCCATTTACATTCCATTTACATTCAGTGCGATGACTGATACAGTTGGGTTTAAGTCTAACATCCTACTATTTGTTTTTTGCCTCGCCTGTTCTATATTCCTTTTTTAATCTTGCCCCATTTTGGATAAATCAAGTATTCTTATTATTTCGTATTCTGGATCTATTAGCTTACTGGTTACTTTTTTTTTTTTTTTAACTATTCTTTCAGTAATTATTAGAGCAGGGTTCTTAAAGCGTGGTCCCTGGACCAGCAGCATCAACACCACCTGGGAACTTGTTAGAGATGTAAATTCTCAGGGTCATTTCGGAACCATCAGCTGTGAGGAGGGAACCCAGCAGTCCGGGCTAATGATGCAGGTGATGTTAGCGCACGCTAATGACTGAGAACCGCAGCCCTGGACAAATTCTGCTTCTGGCCGGCAGTGCGGCTGTGTGCAGATCACCTTAATCCGATTAGGTTGGAGCTGATTCAAAGCCTGGCTTCTGTGCCTGTGAGGACTGGGCTGTTTCTGGTTTGCTCCTGGTCCTCGGGGATACCCCTAAAGAGGTCCCAGTTGAAAATCAAGGATGTTTCCTGGGGCCCCTCCTTAATAGGCCCTGAACTCCCATTTTTCTCCCCAGCCTCTGAAAAAAACTGCTGGGAGGGCAAAGTGATGCCACTGGTGGGACTCACCTCTTGGTGTTTCTCTTTCCTCTGGGATTTTGCTTCCGTGGTGATTCTTCGCCGCCTTCCTATCGTTCCCTAGCTTTTCTAGCTGTTCTAGGCAGTTTGGTGCGCCACAGGCTAGTCGGCCACAGCTAGAAGAGGAAGCCCCTATCCTGGGACTCTCCCAAGAGAAACTACAGGGTCAGATGAACATTTAGAGCAGTTCAGCTCTTGGCACATGGTAAAAAGCTCAATAAATATTATTGTTCTTCTTCTCCCAGTAGAATCCCAGGGTCATACAGAGCTGAGCTGTTAAAAATCAACCCCTGCTACCCTTCCATACATTTTATAGATAAGCAAACTGATATTACACTGTACGATTGGACTCCAGAACAGTCAGACCCCAGTGGGAGACTATCTTTGGACCCCAGTGGATTCCTGGAGGGCTTCCTGTCCCTGCTCTGGAGGCGGCAGTGTGCTCTCCATCTCTAAATCAGGGAGTGGAAAACCTTAGGGCCCCGCTCGGTCCTCAGCTCAAAAGGAAACAAGCCAGGGGCTGTGGCCTCCCAGATCCACCTCTCCCTCTCCTTTTGTGGGGTCCAGGCCTCTGGCCCCAACTGCACAATCTGGAGCAGCGTGCACACGTGTGCACGAGTGTGGGCACACACACACACACACACACACACACAGACATGCTCACCAGCAAGTAGGCAGGCTTCCAGGTCAGCACGAACAGCAGGCACACACAGGTGTGTATGAGACCGGGAAGAAAAGGAGATTAAAACGACTCTGCTTTGAGCACTGGTCTCTTACTCCAGGGAACAGGGAGAGGCAACCCTAAGCAACAGGCGATAATGTCAGGCCAGGCTAAGGGCAGAGAAGCCTGGGCCTGGGGATCTGCCACCCCCTCCTTCTGGCCAAGACTCAGTGTGGGGTCCCCAGGATCAGCTTGGTGGACGCTTATGTGGCCTCAGCAGGTTATGGGGCGAACATGACCTGCTCAAGAATTTGACCCTTGGCTGGACTGTGAGGAGGGGCTGTAGCCCATAGCTCGGCGGACATATGGAAGTGGAGGGACGTGTATGCATGTGTGTGTCTGTCCATCTGTCTGTGTCAGGGCAGGCTTTGATGTTGTTCTCAGCCTTTAAACCCAGAAGGAACCCCCAAGCCTGGAAAGGCTTAAAACCAATTTTAGATAATTTGGCTCAGAAGAAATCTATGCAATTAATTTTTTTCTGGTTTAAAGGAAGTACATGCTCAATGTAAAAATAAATATGGGAAACGCAAAAAAGCGCGGAGTAAAGGGGATAATGGAGAGCACCTGCGCAGCCACAGCCGGCGAGAATCGCCGCGGACGCCTCGGTGGAGTTGGATTACACGCGCGAACCGCTTTCTTTTCTTCCTTCTCACTGGAGCTGCAGTGAGCATTTTTCTCCTGTCATTCCTCTTTGTAAACCTGTTTCGAGGCCTTGTACCACCGGATTGTTGTACCGTAATTTATTTCACTTGTCCCTCATTGTCAGGCATTCAGGTGGCTTTCAGTCTGTCCCTGTTGTGGAAACCTGGGATCATGCGTCTTTGTCCACAAAGCAGAGGAGCCCTGCCCCACGGCGCAATCGGAGTGCGGTGGAGGGGAGTGTAATCCAGGAAAGGCTGTGCCCTGGGTTTCAGTAGCTCGGCTGGGTATGCTTTGACCAAGAGAGGATGGCTGGCAAGAGCAGGGGGCTGAACAGGGACCCCGCTGCCCCCGCCTGCCCTGGACAAGTGCGCTGTGCAAATGTGCCTGCAAGTCTCCAGAGCTCCGGGGTCTGACTCGTGGCCACAAGTATCCTTCCTTTCCTTCTGGGGAACTGGACAGCTGACTGGCCAGGGCCTCCTATCCCTACTTCAGGGCATGGGGCAGGGGTGACTCTGAGGCATGAGTCTGCTTGGAGGGCCCTGGGGCTGGTCCTTCCCACCCACCCCGCCAAAAGGCCGCTACCTACCTCTGCCCTCATAGATGACAGTAGGGACCCTTGGGGCTGTAAGCAGAGGGGGCATTAAGACCAGTTGGAGGAGAGGCTAGGGGGCCTTTGGAAGCCATGTCCTAGAATCCCGTAGGGTAGGCAAGATGGAGGGCAGGGCGTGGACTGTGGCAGCCCAGGGCGAGTTGGGAAGCCAGGGGATGATGCTATGGCCCCGCTGTCACTGGACAGGGAGATGCCCTGCCTTCCCTTTGCCTCCCGCAGGGTGCTCGAGGGGCCATGATGGGGAAGGTGGCACCTCACTGGGTTCTGAGCGTGCTCATGTATCCCTGAGTCTTGACGGGGGCAGGCAGTGGGGGAGTTCACTTCTGAGGAGCTCCTTGAGGCTGTGGGATCATGGAGTGCTGGTGCCACCATCGACATCAGTGACCACTTAATCCTCTTACTACTGATAGGGAAACCAAGGTGCCAGATCAGAGAGCTAATGCGGGATGGGTCAGGGACGGAACCCCAGTGAACCTGACTCCCAAACCCATGAGCCTTGGGGTCACATGCCCCTCGACTGCACATCTGTGAGTCACGTCCACTGGGGGTGGGGGGAGGCTGTGACAGGGACTCAGAAGAGACCAGGGGGTCAGAGAGATGGGGGGGATCCGAAGGGGCCAGGCCCGCTGGGAATCTGCCCAGAGGAGCCCAGGCACATCACTATAGTCCCTGGGGCTCCCTGCATGTGTAACTCCCAGAGAGGAAGGAGGAGGGAGGAGTAGTGAAGCCCCTGTATGTGTGAGCTCCACCCCTCCCGAGGACCCATGTCCCATCTCCGCACACGGAGAAATTTCTGCCACAGCTGGGTGACAGCCCAGGTAGGACTTGTAATGGCTTCATGTGCCCACAGAGCCCCCAGGTGCAGGGCAGCCCAGCATCTCCAGCACCATCTGTGCCCTCCCTGGGTGAAGAGCTGGGCACTTTGGGTCCCTCCATGAATCTGTTGGACATTCTCGGAGCCCCAGCCCCAGAGGCCACACTTGTCAGGGCTCGGAGCCTCTGAGGCACTGGCAGCCTCCTCTTGCTCCTTTGCCTCCAAGCAGTCACCAGCCTCCCTCCTCCCTCCTCCCTCCTAGCCACCAGCCAGGGAACCCTGCCCCCCACCATGGACTCACCCTCAGTGCCCCCCTCCAGTCTTGCCTGGCCCTCCCCTGCCCCTCACTCTGTCCCACTCCCCATTATCCCTGGGGCCCTGCTTAGTCTGCAAGTTTCCCAAAAATCAGCTTTCTGGAATCCAGCCACTTCTCTTGGGGCAGAAAGAGAAATGGTCAGCCTCTGGCTGTGGATTCTTGATGGGGAGTGGAACTGGAGAGGGGGTCTAGACAAACCCATCCCTGGGGGCAGAAATCCCTCCCCACACTGTTCCCTTTACCATCAGGCCAGAAATGACCCTACATGGGTGAAGACTGAAGCCCGGAAGTAAGCAGAGCAGTCCCCCATACTTATAACCTGTAATGGCATCTCAGCCATCTCTGGATCCTCGGAACAACCTTGGGGGTTGGGCTGGGATTATTGTCTGCACTTTACAGCTGAGGAAACCCAGAAGGGCGTGATTATTTGCCCAAAGTATCAAGGGCAGGACCAACTCTCTGATCTTCAGGTTATCAATCCAGGGCAAGACATGACCTGTCACCCTTCAACTACTATGGGCCTGGCAGGGAGAGCACAGGGTCCCTGGGGCCACCTGGCCTGCCCCTCTCCTCTCTCCGTATCCCATTTCTACCTGCCATACCCCAGAGTATGTGCAGGTTTGTGGTAGACACGTTCCCAGGCTGCCTTTCCCTCCTTCAGCCAGCCGTGAGCACCCACTATGCGCCCCTCCCAGGTGCTCACAGCTGGCCGAAGGAGGAAGCGGTAGCCCAACAGGGGGTCCACACGCTGGGCTATGAGTGTATCTACGCTTCCAGCTGGGAAGTACCAGTCAAGCCTTTAGTGCCCAGGAGGCCCTGCCTTAGATCCCACAGGACATCCCAAAGCCACAATTTGCCTTAGAGGGGAGATTATTCTAAGGTGCATGCCCTTAAGACCATAACTGGGGAGAAGCCTCCTCTCCTCGGAAGAAGGGACAGCTGTGAGCCCATGGCCTGTGCTGAGCTCTGAGCTAAGCGCAGTCCCATCCAACCCTGAACAAATCCTCCCTCAACCCAATATCATCCCTGCTACCAAGTCCTGTCAATATCTCCCCACTACTAATTTCCCATTGTCCTCAGCTGACCTGAAGCCACAGCAAAGCCCCCTCCGGGTGTCACCGTGAGCCCAGCCCTCTCCAAGCCATTCCCCACACACAGCCACGGGAAAACTTCTGGACCCAAGTCGCATCCTATCACTCCTGCCAAGACCCCTGCAGTCCTCTTAGACCTAAACAGGGCTGCATGCTCTGGCCCCACACCGAGCCCACTTCTCCCTCTCTACCCTGAGAGGCACCAGCCTTCTCCCAGGCTCTCAGAGCGACCATCCTTGATCGGTCTGCATGAAACGTGTTCCCCGTCCCCTCGTCTTGCCAACCAGTCCTCTTGCTTCGGCTCTTGGCGCCAAAGCCTTCCCTGTACCTTGGGTCAGTTGTGTCCCTCGCTCGTTCTTACAATCCTTACTGTCCTTCTCCTTCAGGGCAGGTGTCTTCAGCACTGTGAACTCCGTGAAGACAGTGTGCAGCCTCCCCTCCCTCTCCCTGCTCCCTGCCTTTCTCACCGTTGTGTCCCCAACACCTGCACAGCGCCTGGCAGTGAGCTGACGCTCAGCTGTTATGTGTTCCCGGGAGAGAGGAAGGAGCCAACTCTATGAGGTAAGTGCTGCGGCTGTGCCCACTCTGTAGACCAAGGACAGTCTGAGAAGAGAAGTAGACGGCTCGAGGCCCCGCAGCTGGCCGGTGGCAAAGGCCGGGTCCGAGGGCCTGCATTTTTAAACACTTCCAGTCCTGCACCCAACACCCGGGACTCAGCGTCTGTCTGTCTGTCTTGCTCGCCCAGCAGGCTCCCTGAGGACGGCTCTGCTGGCCCAGGCTCCCCTCCCCAGAGCTGCCCCCAGAACCATGGAGAGTCTGAGTGAACTGCAGAACCCTCTGCTGCCTCGGAGCCCCGCCCCCCTGCACGGTCCCTACCCCTATGCCGAGGCTTCGCGCAGCTGGTCATGCCAAGACAAGCTCTACTCCTACCTCCTGGGTGGGGCTGGCTCTGCTCGCGCCCACCAGCTCCTGGACCCGGGGTCCCTGCAGCTGGCTGTGGAGGCCTGGTACCGGCCCAGCTGCCTCCTGGGGAGGGACAAAGTCAAGGAAGCCAGGGCAAGCAGCTGTGAGACCAGCTTCACGGAGAACAGGGAGCTCCAGGCTGGGCCCACGGAGCGGTCCACAGAACCTGGCCAAGAAGAAGAGGATATCAGCATCCAGACTGTGTCCTACGGGGTTCAAGAGGAGCTGCAGGGCCAGGAGAACGACCAGGAGGAGGAGGAGGTGAGGGCTTGTGTTTAAAATGCAGATTTCCGGGGCGTCTGGGTGGCACAGCGGTTGGGCGTCTGGCTTCGGCTCAGGGCGTGATCCCGGCGTTATGGGATCGAGCCCCACATCAGGCTCCTCCACTATGAGCCTGCTTCTTCCTCTCCCACTTTCCCTGCTTGTGTTCCCTCTCTCGCTGGCTGTCTCTATCTCTGTCGAATAAATAAATAAAATCTTTAAAAAAATAAATAAATAAATAAATAAATAAATAAAATGCAGATTTCCAGGCCAGCCTCTGGGGGTTGAGATTCGGTGGGCCTGGCTTGGGGCCCAAGAATCTGTATGTTTCCGAAGAAAAGGTTCTTTGGGCACAGGTGTTGTCCATACTTTGAGAAATACAAGCTTGGGTTGCTGACTTAATTTTTTAATAGCATTTATTGTTCTTGTTCTCTTAATTATATAAGTAATTTAAAATAAAGAAAACCACTGGAAGAAAATATTATTATTTTAGTAGATGATGTTCTAGTCTTTTCTCATTCAATGTTTTTCTTCCACCCTACTCCCCCCAACAGATCCTGCTGTACACAGTTTTATCACCAGACTTTTCTAAGCAACGTACCTCAGTACTGCTCCGCGTCATTCACTAGTTGTCTACCAGGCGAACTTTAAGGGCTCCATGGGATCCTGCTGTATGTTCTCCCATCACTTATAACTCAGTCTCCTGCTCATTGGGCATTAAGACTCTTTCTCTTCTTTCACAGTTACTATTCGGTGATGCGCGTGACTATATGTGGATACTTGCCTTTCTTTCTTGGTACCTAGTGCTAATTCCTAAGGAGGGAGTCACTGGGTCACAGTCAAGGCTTCGGGTAGAGAGTGCGGAGCCCAACCTGCTACACTCCTACCCGCCGCAGATGACACTCCCTGTGGCCCCACATCCTTGCCACCGGTGATCCTGGGCCTGGTCGCAAAAGCCCTACGTGTGTTTTGCAGAGTGATGTGACCTCGACAGACAGTGAAAGTGAAGACAACTTCGTGGCACTGCCCCCCAGGGACCACCTGGGCCTTACTATCTTCTCCATGCTCTGCTGCTTCTGGCCCCTGGGCATCGCTGCCTTCTACTTCTCCCAGGGGGTAAGAGCACGAGGGCCGAGGGTGCAGGGCATCCGCTCCAGCCCCGTCCCTCCACCAGAGGGCTTGACCAAGGACCAGGGTGGGGGGGGGCGGTGCTTGTGGGTGCAGGAGGGGGTTGGAGCCCAGCAGGCTGGGGCTGTATTGCGTGAGGTTGGGGCACCCCTTTCACCAGCGCCTCTCTCTCCCTAGACCAGCAAGGCCATCTCCAAGGGAGACTTCCGCCTGGCCAGCACCACCTCCCGCAGGGCCCTTTTCCTGGCCACACTCTCCATCGCTGTGGGCGCTGGGCTCTATGTGGCTGTGGTGGTGGCTCTGGCAGCTTACATGTCCCAGAATGGCCACGGCTAGTGGCCAGCACGGCCTGGCAGCCTGACTCCCCTGCCCCACCTGAGGAGTCTGTGGGGCTTGGGGTTGCAGACCTTCGGGAGACCCCGGGCCCCTGAAGACATCCCGCCACCCCGGCTTGTTGGGGGGAGGCCTCCCGGGCCACAGCCTACAGGGCTCCCCCGTCACTTCTTCTCATCCCCGGCCCCCGGTCCCAGAGCAGAGCCAGGGCCCCACCCTCTAGCCCAGACTATGTGGGGAAGCAGGGGAGGGGAGGGCTGCCCACCAAGCCATCCAGGCAGCACCTACCTCTGGCTTGAGGCTGGCTGGGAGCTCAGCCTCTTCTGCCCACCCCCGAGAGGGTCGCCTGCCTTGCCAGTGGCCCACTACCCAGCTCTGCCAGCCTCTCCACAGAGAAAAAGCGGGAGGTTACCAGAAGTGAAAAGGACACCTGGGGGCAGGGATCTGACCCAGTGCTTTCCGCTCATGGGAGTCTCCACCCTGGGGACAATCTGAGCTTCCCCAACTCCACTCTCTGGCCCCATGAGGCCAACACCCCAGCCAACCAGGAGGGAAAGACACAGAGACACAGGGGCCCCTAGCTCTTTCTGGCTCTCTCCCGTGGGTCTGTAAGACACCGTAGATTCTAGATAGAGAAGAAGCGTCTCAGGCATGTAAAGCGCAGCCAAGACAAGTTCTTCGAGCTTCCTTGTGTAGGAACAAAAGGCAGATGTGATGACAGAGTCCTGAAACTTTGCCAGACCACATGGGCCTCCCCACTCCACCCCTGGTCTCCACCCCCATCACCCTTTTCTGGGCTCATCCTGAGTGGCCCTGAGCTAACGCCATCCCAGAGAGAGAGTGTCATCAGCCCAGCAGCCACGAAGCATAGGGCCCCGGGTCCGGCCCTGCGGGAAAGCAGTGAGGAGAGACCCTGAGACATAGTGAGTATAAATGAGGGGAGGGGTACAGGGCTAGCACAGCTGCTGAGCAGCCGGCAGTACTCAGAAGGCTTCCTGGAAGAGGTGTCCCTTGAGCAAGGTCTAGAGGGACAAGGAAAATTTATCTAGGGGATTCCTTTTCCCGTAACTCTTAGTATTCATGAACAGGGACATGGCAGGAGTCTCCAAAGCTATTTGAATTTGGCCTCGAGCATCTGGGCTAGAGCCAAACTACAGCCATTTCTGAGGGCTCCTCCAACTCAGAGAAGAGGGTTGGGCAGCATGTCTCTCAAAGACCTGTGATGTTTTCCCACCTCTGAATGCTGGGGGTCAGTGGTGGGCCTCTGGTCAGCCTCCTTCACTGATGTCCCTACCCAGAGCTCCTCTCAACACTCCCAGCCACTAGGGAACATCCAGAATTTTAGAGGCATCCACGCAGCCAGGAGGGCCGTACATTGGGAAGGCAGGTCTATCCAGGCTCGAGCAAAGGACCCCACTGTGCAAGATCTGGGGACCTGGTCATTCCCAGGCTGCATCCAGAGCCCAGGGCTGTGGAACCCACCTTGTCCCACCATCCTCCCACCCCCCTCCCCGAGCTGCCCCGCCCTCCACTCCCTACATCCCCTGGAGTCCCACAGGCCCAGAATCAGCAGTTTTAATATCCCATTATTGTATATATTTATCCTTGTAATAAACATTTCTGTAACACTGGGTGCCCTCTGGGCCTCTTGGTGTCCTCGCCTGCCTCCACCTTTGTCTGCAGCCCACTGACCTCCAAGACTGACCTCCAGCCCCGAGTCTGCTGCTCTGGGACCCCGGCAGTCTTCTTAAGAAGGCCATAGAAGGAGGGGTGGTCAGGGTACCTACCCGTCCCAGGACTTCTCTGCTCAGAGTAGCCTGGATGCAGAGCGGCAGTGGGCGCTTGATTTCACGTGAGACAAGACAACGTCCACGCCTGAACAAAAAATCCCTTCTGGGCTCGAGAGCTCACAGGTCAGGAGGAAGGGTGAGTGAGGCTTCACTGAGCTGCCTGCACCTATCAGGAGTGGAGGCAGGGCCTGGGGGGCCCCAAGGAGCCCCAGTCCCCTGGAGCCCATTCTTGAGTCCACACGCGCGCGTCCCTCCCTCCTGAGCACTGCTCCAGGGCAGGGTGGGGAGGAAGCCTCAGGCCCCAGGCTCCGCACCAAATCTCCAGGATCCTCTGTCTTCCACGCCCCCATAAGCCTGCCTGAGCCAGCAGAGGGCTGAGCTTGGCTACTAGATTACTATGTATGGGGGGCCCTGGGGAGGTCTGAGATGACACCCCACACCTATACGCGCCTCGCTGGCTTGACACACGCAAGCTGTGTGGGCTGGATGCCCCTGAGACAGAGGTGAGTGCCAGACGTGTACAGGGGCCGCTCCTGGGATATGGTTTGGGGAAGGGAGGAGACAGATCTGGGCAAGGGGAGGTCAGGCTGCGAGGCAGGCCCGAATGCACTGGGGTCTGGAGCCAGGAGACCCTTCAGGGTTGACCCAAGTTGGGACAAAGGGCTGGGCCTTTAAACCCCCTCAGCAAATAGTCACTGGATGGGGGCCCCCCAGAAAAGGAGAGTGGCCTGAGCGAGGAGGCTTTCTACAGCTGGGGCAGCCCACCAAGGGGGCTTGCCCTGAGGCTGTTTGCCACGGGGGCTCCTGCT
This sequence comes from Ailuropoda melanoleuca, assembly GCF_002007445.2. Taxonomy (NCBI): domain Eukaryota; kingdom Metazoa; phylum Chordata; class Mammalia; order Carnivora; family Ursidae; genus Ailuropoda; species Ailuropoda melanoleuca. The sequence goes on along the minus strand of NC_048231.1, from coordinate 15,200,054 downwards.
GGAGGTCCAAGCCTATCATTCCTGCAGTGGCCCTGAGGTGTGTCACCACACCTGCCACACCCACCACACAGCGGCAGACCGGGGTAGTGCTACAGAGCTCCCCTCAGCACTTCGCTCCCCACAGCGACGCTGCTCCCTGGGAACTCTGTGACACTAGGCCAAGGACAAGCCAAAGTGCCAGAGAGCCAACAGCCCTGTCAGGAGGCGTCAGCAAGCGACAGATGGGAGTTGGTGGGCTTCCTGCCCTCTGAATGGGAGCCCTCTGGCTCCCCAGCAGGATTGACTTTCAGTTGCCCACGACAGTGGTTTGCTGGAGACAGTGGCCCTCGCTGGCTGCCTGCCTTCCTGCACCTTCTTCCTCACTCCCCCTACTGCGCTATCTGGGGTCCTCTACCTGCAATTGAATCCTGGTCTCTCGGTGGGCTTCCGGGGGCACCCGAACCAAGGCACACGCACGTATGTACACGGGTACGTGTATGTACCACACGTGTGCACACTCGTGCATACACAGCCCCGCAGCCCCAGGCAGGCAGCCCGGCGTGCACACACAGGTGCAGCCCACGGGCGCACACTCACGGGTGCGCCCACACTCACAGACGCACCCACACATGCAGCACACACACGTATAAGGGCCTAAGGAGCCCCGGTGGCTGAGGCGCGTCCCCCGGCCCTGCCCGCTGTGCGGTCTCGCCCCATGGGCAGCCTGGCGGGGCCCCAGAATGGGCAGCGGGCAGCACACACAGCAGTCCAGGCCCTGCTCGGCCGGCAGGCCGCCTCCCTCCCCACCCTCCAGAATGATACCCGCCTCCTTCCCCGCCCTCCAGAATGCTGCTTCCAGGCCTAGAGACAGAGGAGAAGCAGCCTGATGATGTTCTGTGTTCACCCCGGCCCTGCTCCCCTGCCTTTTTACGCCCTCCTTTACCCCAGGAGCAAATGCAGGCTCTGCAGGAGAAAATGAAATCAGAAACAGAGCCCCCAGGGGCTTCCCTCCCACACAGCCCCCTAGGAAGGGCCCATCCTGTGGAACCCGGGCTCCTCCCATCAGTTCCTGCAGCAGGGGCAGGGTTGGAGTGGGAGGGGGGGACCCTTCCCAGGCCTGCTGAGGCCTGCCTCTGGGTGTGCCTGGGGCATTTTCGGCTTCCTGCTTCCCAGCTCTGCCTGAGGCTTCTGGGAGCAGGGGGAGCTTGCTGTTATCCCCCCCTTCAGGCTGGCTCCTCGGACTGCTAGAGGGAGGCTGGGGGCAGGGAGGGTCCCCAGGGTAAAGGTGCCCGTGGTGAACTGCCATGCCGGCACATCTGTGCAAATATTACCAATTATTTTCCTCACTATAAACACCCAGCAGGAAGGCAGGGAAGCAACCGACCCAAACTGTTTAAAATAGAAAGCGAAATTGCTGCACAGGGAAGTCGGGGCAGCAGGCAGAGAAGGGGCCCTGCCCCAAGAATCTGGGGTCTCCCCCCACCAGCTGCCCTTCAGCTGCACCTGCTCCTGCTGCCCGCCCCCCGCCCCCCCCGCAACTCTACCCCAACTTTCTCCTCTGCTAGACAGGCAGAGCATAGGGGAAAGTCCTCATCTGGGGTTAGGAGTGGAGGGGCGGTGCCAAGCAAGCCCCCCCGGGGGCGGGAAGACGGCGGGGGGAGGTGCCCACAGAGGACCCAGCGCAGAGGCTGCCCAGCCCGTAGTGCGGGCCGCCGCTGGACAAGCTCTGGCCAGGCCATGAGCCATGGTGCTGCTCCCGAGCCTGGACAGGAGTCGGAGGGAGGGGAGGAAGCGTTCCTTGTTGCGGCCACTGGTCTTGGGAGGCTGGGCCAAGTGGAAACAGTGACCTGCCAATCACTCCAAGTGAAAGGAACTTTTCTGGTGGTGGAAATGGTGAGAAAGCTGCCCCTAGGGCCCCGGCAGCCTTTCCTGTCCCTCCGTCCACCCCACAGGGCTGGCAGACCGCAGGTCTCCCATACACTCTCAAGGCTTGTCAAAATGTTGAAACATTTTCGCGCTAATCAATAAATAGGCCCTGCCCCAAGCCCCACAAATGTTTCCCTTTCCTGAGCCCCGGAGCCCTCCGTCAGGACCCCCCAGCTGGCTCCCCGGGAATAAAGGGTTAACAGGTGACACAGCAGCCCCCTACCCCAAATGCACTGGTCCATGCCTAGGCTGCCTCTGAATGTGGCCCTGCCCACCTCCCCAAAAGGGGGGTTTTTAGGCAAACCCACCACTCCTCAGCATTAGACTTCTGTCCCTGCTGCTCTCCAGCATCTCAGCACGTCGCCCAGGCCACCTAGATGATGGGAGGGGGTGTGCTGAAACGCAGGTGGGTGGCCAAGTTATCAAGGATGCGAATCCTGAATGTCACAGCGGGAAGAGACCCAGTCACAGTCCCTCATGATACAAATGAGACAACTGAGGCCCAGAGAGGGAGGTGAGCTGCCCAAGGTCACCCAGCAATTTGTAAGCCAAGCCCAGGCCTTGCCTCCCAGGCTGCGCAACTGCTAAGCTAGGCTGGTGATTGTCTGCCTGCCGTGAAAACAGAAAACCCAGGGATGACCGCTGCTGCCCCGTGAATATTAACACACCCGCTTCCCTCAGCCTTCCCTCCAGGGCTGTTTCCAGCTTCAAAGGTTTCCCTCCCCGGGGCTGACACTTGGGTCCTTCTATTTTGGTGGAATGGCAGGGGTGGGGCGGGAGGACGACAGTCTGGCCTAGCCCTGCCTGCCCCAAACTCACAGCAGACACCCCCTCCCCCAGGTGCTCTCACATCCTCTCTGCAACCAGGGGAGGCAATACTCTCGGGGGTGGGGGTGCCCCACAGAGACACTCAGATGTTCTGAGCAAAAAAAAAAAAAAAAAGGGCGTTCCTGTGGCCAGTCTGCATTTCCAACCTACATCCCTTGAACTGCTTTTACCTCTCTCCCTCTAAAGAGCCAGGCAGGCTTCAAAGCCACTTCTAGCTCCACCAGGAAATAACAAAGGAAGAAATTGCCAGAGCGCAGGGGGCCTGAGCGGCAGCCGGGAAGGGAACAGAAGGGACAGCCGACATGTGTACAGCGGTGGGCAGAGCCCGGAGTGAAGCAGCACGGGCAGGCTGTGGTGACTGAACACCTGCAGGGCACAGAGCCATGGCGCTTCTGTCCCGGTCTTACACAGAGAAAGAGACTGAGGCTGGCAAGGCCCTCTTTCCTCCCAGCAGACCTCAGCTGGTAGCAGGCTGAACACCCGGGCTTGTCTCCTGTGTTCCCTTATCTGCCTCCACTCCCTAACCTTTTCCTCCAAGCTGATAAAAATCCGCCAAGACGCGGTTCTAGAAAATCCCATCTTCTCTGTAGCCATTTCCGACAACTCCCCCCCCCACGCACACACCCACCCCCAAGCCAAATAGAACCAAATGCCCCTTTCATGAACCACCACGGCACCCGTTCAAACTGCCACGTCAATGACCTGTTTGTCCCTCGGAGGGTGGGGCTCACGTCTGATCTCAGCATCCCTAGGGGTGGCACGGGGCCTCCTGCTTTCAGGAGATGCCACACGCCAAAGAAGGTCCAGAGGTCTGACCCTCTCTACGCTGTAATTTCTTTCTCAGAGGAGAGACCCAACCATTTTTTGGAGGAGATAGGGTCAGAGAGGGGGGTCTCTACGTGGGCGGGTAGAGGATGACACAGACCAGAGACAGCAGAGCAAATCCCACGGGGTGTCTAGTCTCGTGGTGGGTGAATAGGGACAGAGCACAGGACTCACAATTCCTCCTCCTCCCTTTCATCCGGGATGCCCCGAAGACCATGGAGAGGTCTGCACTCTGTAGGAAGATACAACCAAGGGGATAAAGAAGCCAGACTGGCTGCTTGCTTTCATCCCTGCTGGTCTCCTCAAAGCTCTGGGCCAAGAACAGAGAAGAGGTTCTTTTTCAATTTCCTTTGCTACCAAATCAGGCCCTGGGTCACTTCTACCCCCATCCTCCAAAGGAACACACAAGTCACCCTGCTTTGAAGGCCAAGGCTGGAGGCTTCATCACCTTCCCATCCTTCACCAAATCCTGCACCTCGGCCTTCCCCAAATGTCCCGATCTGTCACCTTCTCCCCATCCCTGTGACCAAGCCCCAGTCCAAGCCCCCATCAGCCCTCACTCCGGCTCCCGCAAAAGCCTCCTGGATGTTGTGACATATGCTACAACATGAGCGAAGCTTGAGGACATCATGCTCAGTGAAATGGGCCAGTTATAAAAAGACGAAAACTCTAGATGCCACTCTTATAGGTACGTGGAGTAGCCAAATTCACAGAAACAGAAAGAACTGGTTTGCCAAGGACTGCAGGGAGAGGAAATGGGGAATCGTCTAATGGGTATGGAGTTTCCGTTTTGCAAGATGAAAAACTTCTGGAGATCAGTCGCACAGTGTCATAAATAGACTTAATACTAATGAACTGTCTGCTTAAAAATGGACAAAATGATGGATTTTATATTACGTGTCTTGGACCATGATTTTTAAAAGCCTAGGGCAAGTAATAATTTGTATTGTGAAGGAATACTCTAATACTATTAGAAATCTGTTCAATCTCTTTTCAAAGATTATTTTAATGAAAAAAAAATTAAGCCTCCAAATGGCCTTTCTGCCTCCTCCCTGGCCTCCCCTTAGTTAAAGTGAGCTTTTCTGAAGGCAGCTCTGGTGGAGTCAATCTCCCTGATGAAAGCCTTCAAAGGATCTATCTGCTAGATAACAACCAAACTCCTTAACCTGCTTCCAAGCGCTGCCTGCCTCCAGCTGCATCTCCTGACACACTCCCTCAAAGTCTTTGCGCCCCACCATGTAGGCCTGCCCTTCACACTTGCAAGGTCTTTACATATGCTATTCCCTCTGTCTTAAATACTTTTCCCTCCCTTCTTGGACTAATTCATTCCTAGTCACCCTTCATATCTTTGTCCTAAAGTCACTTCCTCCAGGAAGCCCTCCAGCAACAGCCTGGCTGGATTCATTCTCATCATTGTGCATTCTGAGCCCCCATGTTCCCCTTTTCCAAAGCCTAGATCCCCATTGCAATTTTCCATTTATTCCTCTAAGTATTAGATCAATGTTTGTCTACCCCCATTGTAACTCTAGTGCCCAGATAGATGACAATTTCAGCAAACAAAAACAAATTCATGGTCAAAGATATACAAATGCAACTATGTAAATTGAAACATAATAATAAGGGTGCCTGGGTGGCTTAGTCGGTTAAGGGTCTGCCTTCGGCTCACGTCATGTCCCAGGGTCCTGGGATCAAGTTCCCGCATTGGCTCCTTGCTCAGTGGGGAGCCTGACTCTCCTTCTGCCTGCTCCTCCCCCTGCTTGTACGCTCTCTCTCGCTCACTCTCTGTCTCTCTCTCTCTCTCTGACAAATAAATAAATAAAATCTTTAAAAATATATATTTAAAAAAAAAAAGAAAAGAAAAGAAACTGAGGTCCAAAAAGATAAAGAAACTGCCCTTGGTCACAAGATAGTAGGTAGAAAGCTGGAACCCAGGCTGTTTGTCTCCACTGTCCACGTGCCTTGGCCATTACCCCATCCTGCCCAAGTCTGATGCCACCAGAGTCACAGATATCTATCTCTCCCAACCCCCCTTCTCTTCTCCCATTGCTTCTTTCCTCTTCCCTTCCCTAAATGACCCTGGGCAGGGGTTAGGGTCTGGAGAGAGAACCACGTGTTTTACCCACGATGCATTTTAGGGAATATTTACTCCCCGTAACTCAAGAAACCTAGTAAACTTGCCCAGAACCTGTCAAGCCACCTTGTGAATGAAGACCAAGAAGAGCTTCTGGTCCCTTCCGAGCGGCCAGTGAGAGGCAAGGAGGACAGAGCCGTACAAGCCTGCGGCCCACTTAGGTGCAATCCAGAACAGATCCCTAGAAAGCGAGCAGGAATCTTGGGAAATAAAATCACCAGGACTGGAGGTAGAGCGAGGGGTCATGGATAGGGTTGGTGGTCGCAGCCAAAGACACAGGAAGCAGGAGGAAAGAGCCTTGCTTCCACGCTGTTCCCCAAAATGCTGCCCCACGCCCAGGGGACAGGTCGGCTGCCACCCTGCCCACGTAGGGAATCTGTGTGTCACCAGGGGAAACTGGGAGAGATGGTGCTGGAGCAGAGGTCCTCCTGGAGAGCTGCCTGCTCAGGCAGGATGAAGTGGGAAGCTTCTCAGCCATGGATGAGGAAGGAAAGGCAACCTCAGGTGCCAGACTTGGATTGCTGACTGCCACCACAGGCCAACTAGTGAGCTTATTCTTTTTTGTATTAATCCATATTTTACAGACAGGCAGTGTGAGGCTCAGAGAGATAAGGCAAATCACCCCACCAGCTGGGAGGTCGGGGAGCCTTAAAATTAACTGTCAAATCTTCAGTCTTTCACCCTCTGTGCCTCCAATCCCATCAACCCAGCAAGGGTGGGTAGGAAAGTAAAATAACTATGCAGGGGCAGAGATCAGTCTCCACTCTTGGCTGCAAGAATTCTTCATTTTCTTCTTTACCCAAATCTGGGTGGGAGCTGCATCTCGTTATATGAGCAGAGAAACATCTCAAAACTCACCAGCCCTCTGACCAGCACCCCCTGCGAGCTCCAGACCCCATCTTTCCCTGCACCCCAAGCCTGCAGGTGGAGCAGCGATGAGTGGCTCTCTCCAGCTGCACTGTCTCCGTGGGGCGGCATATGGAAGATGCCACACTCAGCAAAACCAGTTCAAGACAAGCGTCCTGGGGGGGCTGCTGGACTCAGTGCTACTTAAAGCACCCCCACCCTAGCAGTCTGCCCAGGAAGCTGCCTGACAAGAGCTCCCCACTCAAGGGTCAGGGGCCAGGAGCCAGGCTGGCCAGCTGGGAGCTGTGCTGCCATCCCCACCAGCTAGGAAGCCTGTGTCGCTCCAGTTCCCTCTCCAGACTTGCTCAGCCTCCCAACCTCCTTTCATCAGTGAGCATCAGTTAAATATTGACTCAGCATCTATTAAGCACAGAACAGTCTACTATGTTCTCCAGGGCAGAATGAGTCCCTTTTCTTCAGAAAAGACGCAACTGGAGACGGCTTCCCCACTGGCCCTTTAACACACCAAGTGTGTGCCTGCCTAGCGTGGCCTTTGCACCTGCTGGTCCTGGTTCTTCCACCAGAAACACCCTTCTCCTGATATCTGCTCTGCATTGCTTGCACAAACGTCACCTCCTCTTAGAGGCCCTCCCTAACGACCTCACCCCTAACAATTTACCTGCCTTGTTTTCATAGCTCTATCCCTGCCTGACACTTTATTATCTGTGTTTGTCAGCCTTCCTCCATTGGCAAGCAAACTCCATTAGGACTCCTGGGTCTTACTCATGGCTGGCTGAATCCTCAGTGCTTAGAACAGGGATTAGTCCTCAGTAAAGATCTGTTCTGTGAAAGGGATCTGGGTTCTGGCTCTGTTCTAGCTGGGACCAACTCTGTGTCCCCAGGAGAGTCTCTTCCCACTCCATCTCCCAAGGCTCCCCCTTTACAATGTGAAAGGATTAGTGGTTTCTAATAGAGTCTTAATTAGAGTCCCTAAGGGTCATCAAAGGGAGAGTGGGGAAGGAGGGCCCATGAACTATTTTTTTTAATTGAAGTGAAATTCTCTTAACATGAAATTAACCAGTTGAAAATGAACAATTTGACGGTATTTAGTGCATCCACAGTGTCGGGCAAACACCACCTCTATCTAATTACAAAGCATTGTTATCACCCCAAAATGAAATCCCATACGCATTAAGTAGCTGCTCCCCTTGCCCCCTCCCCCCAGCCCCTGGGCCCCACCAATCTGAGTTCTGTCTCTACAGATTTCCCTATTAGGAATACTTCACATGTGGAATCATACCGCATGTGACCTTTTGTGTCTGGCTTCTTTCACGTAACATAATGTTCCTAGGGTTCATCCACACTGTAGCATGTTCCAGTACTTATCTTTTTTATGGCTGAACAGTATTCTGTTGTACAGATACATCATAATTTGTTTATCCTTCCATCCACTGACACCATAAGCTACTTTGAAAAGGTTTTCCAAATCTGTGGTAAGACCATACCATCTGACTAAAATATGTTTGATGGACAAAAGCTTATAAAACAAGGTCAGGGGCACCTGGGTGGCTCAGTCAGTGAAGCGTCCTACTCTTGGTTTCTGCTCAGGTCACAATCTCAGGGCTGTGAAATCGAGCCCCACGTCGGGCTCCATGCTCAGCTCCGAGTATGCTCTAAATTCTCCACTTCTCCCTCTTCCTCCGCTCATCTCCCTGCTCTCCCACACACACTCTCTCTCAAATAAACAAATAAAATCTTAAAAAATAAATAAATAAAATAAAACAGGGACCATATGACAAAAGAGATGCTTGCAGTTTCCAGGGCCTGATTCCACGATTCTGTAGCCGGCCCCACGACACAGCCGCCATCTCTGGACGCTTAGAGCAGGGCCACGACCCAGTCGAGGCATCGTACGCGCTTCGTCTTTTCCGCACCCTCAAGCTTGCTGAGGTAGGGACCATTGTCAGACTCATTCAGGTAAGGACACGGAGACACAATGTGCTGCTCGAGGTCATGCAAGCAGTAGTGTTCCCGGAGTGGGCGCCTGAGCCTGGATTCTGGATCCAGACGATGAACCCTTAACCACCAGTGCGCTATCTGCCTGGGGCCGTCAGCCGGCCTCTTGGTCATGCCTCACCAAGCAGTCCTGCCGGAAGCTAGAGGAGTGGAGCAGACGTGGGATCTGAGTGAAGGGATGGAGGGGACGCTGATGTCAGGGGACGACCACCTACCTCAAGGGCTGTTGGGACATTTACACGAGATCAGGTATGAAAACGCGAATCTCAGTGCTGGTTGCCTTCGTAATGACTAATATATGATGATTCAGAGGAAGGAGAGCTCAAGCTCGCAACAGATAAAAACACCTGAGATCCTGATTCTCAAAAAGCTTCTACTCTGAAGGGGAAAGGAGGTCCACTCCAGTGACCCCAGTAAAGTCACTTTGGTGTGTGGGCTTCAGTTTCATCCTCTATGAAACTCTCCCTCTGCATCTCATGAAAGCCCCTGACCTTAATCATTTGTTTGCCTGCGTGTCTCCTTATTCTACTGTGCACTCCGCAGGGCAGAGGCCCCATCTGCTTATCTACGAACCCCTCATAGCCCCAAGGAAGCTCAGAAAATGTTTGTAAAATAAACAAATAAGTGCTGAACTCTGAGGCCCCTTCCAGCTCAGAACTTCTTCCTGTTTGAGATTTCTGTTCAACAAATAATCCACAATGGACTGGCCTGGGTCCTGCAGGACACACAGAGATATGCCATCCACAGTATTCCAAGAATACCCACTTGTAGCAAATCGACTTTTAGGAATTCATGCTATAGATATCCTTGCCCATGTGCCCAAAGAGGTGGGTTCAAGGATACTCACAGACTCATGGTGTTGCGGTAGCGTTCAGAGATTAGAAACAGCCTAAATGCCCATCAGTAGAGATCTGGTTACGTAAATGCTGGCGCGGTCATCTAATGGAATGCTGTGCAGACATTACGAAAATGAGGCAGGCTGAGATAAACCAATACGTAATCTCCGAGAAAGATGCTTGAGTACAAAAAGAAATTTACAAAAGTCTATTTATTATGCTATTTGTGTATTATGTTTTTAAAGAAATACATCCATGCTTCTAAGGGCAGAGTCTGGCTCTAGAACAGTGAAGGCTGATAAATTACGTTGGCCCACAAATGTAAGCAATATATGTCATTTAGATTTTCTCCGCATCCCCATTAAAAGATAAAAAGAAACAAATGAAATTAATTTTAATATATTTTATTCAACCCAATATATCTGAAGTAGTATTTTAACATTTAATCAATATTTGAAAATTTCTCTTTCTAGGTTTATTGAGTTACAGTTGTGCATTTTAAAATCATTAATAAGATACTTTATATTCTTTTTTTTTTGTACTAAATCTTCGAAATCTGGCATGTCTCTTACACTTACAACATACTTCCGGGGCACCTGAGTGGCACAGTCCGTTAAGCAGGTCATGGTCTCAGGGTCCTGGGATCGAGCCCCATGTCAGGCTTCTTGCTCAGCGGCGAGTCTGCTTCTCCCTCTCCCTCTGCCCGCAGCTCCCCTTGCTTGTGCTCTCTCTCTCGCTGACAAATAAATAAAATTTTAAAAAATATATGTATATGTATTTCAACTCAAAGTAGCCACATTTTATGTGCTCAATAGTCACGTATAGCTAGTAGCTATCATATGGGGCTTCAAAAGGTGGTAATAAGAGTTGCCCCGGGAAGAGATTTCATGGAATTTAAAAACCACAAAAGGAAGAAGTAACTTTCGCTATATGTTCTTTTGTTCTGTTTGACTTTTTTCCCATGTGCATGCATTACCTCTTTTTTTAGACTCACAATTTTGAAGGTAAAGAAAAACACAGAAAAGTCAGAAAGAAAAACAGAAAAGCAGTGATCTCAGAAGCAGGAAGAGATTCCAAAAAAGCAGGTGCCACGTTGGGGAGGTCAGAAGAGGGGAGCTTTCCAGAAGATGTGGCAGAGGAAGTGGAGGAGGCAGCACCCTGAGGTGACTTGGGATTTGGCAGCTGGAACACCGCGCATCACTCATAGGTGGCATCTGAGGGCTGTGTCAGGAGAGGACAGGGCTGCGCAAGACTGGAGCAGGTTTAGAGGGGGAGGCAGGTAGGTGTGGCTCTCTCTGCAGAGGAGACAGACAGACTCAAACATGGGAGCCGAACGGTGGTGATTCAGAGGTGGCTCAGGGGCTAAAGGCTGCTGGGGACTGCTCCGTGAGTGGGAAGGGTGTGAGAGGAGGCCAGGAGAGAACAGGTGTTTCAGGCAGTAAACCTGGGCCTGGCACCAGCACCGTGCTGGGGAGTGGAGAGGAGCCCAGCCTCGCTGGAGCCAAGGGTGCTGGGGGACAACAACCCTAATCAGCTTGGCTAACCATCGACTTCGTAACCTCGTCGGGGACAGACCCCTTGGAGAATGTGATGATGGCTAAGGGCCCTCCCCAGAAGAATACACGTTTGCACACACAATTTTATTGCACACAGCTTCAAGCCATGCTCAGAGCCCCTGAAGGCCACCCCAGATCACAAAACCTGCTGTAACTAGTCCACCCTGACCTCCAAGAGGTGGCCCAGATTCCTCACCTGCCATGTGCGATCTGGCTCCAGCACCTGCCCCGGCCTCCACCTCTGCCCACCTCACCCCCCATTGTCCAGAGCCACGTGCCACAGCCCTTTGTTCCTGACCCTAGGAGACCCTCTCCGCCCCAGGAACCTTTCATCCTCCTCCTCACAATTCAGGACCGCCTCTGTCCCCCAGGCACATTCAATGACCTCTTCCAGTCCGTACAGACATCCAGGGTGAGCGTTGCCTGTCATAATAGTTTGTGTATTTGATCTGTTCCCATCTCCTTGCCCACGCAAGTTTTGTGCAGTCTGAGGGCCAGGATCTAATCTGATCCATAGCAGGTGACCTGCTGAATGAATGAATTCGAATATCACTGAGTTAAGGAAGAGACCCTAGGAGCCCCTGAGGACCCAGAGAAAGGTTTTCGGGGGCTGTGCTCAGATACTAGATCATGTTTTTAAGGTTCATCCATGTTGTAGCAGGTATGAGAACTTCATTCCTTCTTATGGATAAATAATATTCCATTGTATGGAATATACATTTTGTTTATCCATTCATCTGTTGTTGGTACACATTTGGATCTTTTCCACCTTTTGGCTATTGTGAATAATACTTCTATGAACACTTGAATACAAGTATCTGTTGGAGTATGTTTTCAGATTTTTTGGATATGTACCAAGGAGTGAATTTCCTGGGTCATACGGTGCTAGGGACTGAATGGTGTCCCTCAAAAGTCATATGTTGAAACCCTCACCCCCATTGTGATGACATGTGGACATGGGACATTTGGGAAACATAGGTCATGGGAGTGGAGCCCTCATGATGGGATTAGGGCTCCTGTAAGAACACAAGACAGTTCTCCCCTCTCTCTGCCACATGAGCAAACCACATGAAGGCCGCGTCTACAAGCCAGGAAAAGGGCTCTCGCCAGCCCCCGACCATGTTGGCACCCAGACTTCCCAGCCTCCAGAAGTGTGAGAAGTGTTTGTTGTTGAAGTCACCCGGCTACAGGAAATTGTTACAGCAGCCTGAACTAAGACGAGCCAATTCTATGCTAACCTTTGGAGGAAGCACCCAACAGTTTTCCACAGTGGCTGCTCCGCTTCACGTTCCCCCCAGCAACGTACGAGCGTTCCGATTTCTTCACACCCTCAGAAACACATGTTATTTCCTGTTTGTTTCCTTTTTATTATAAGCATCCCAGTGAATGTGAAGTGATAGCTCATTGTGACTCTGACCTACATTTCCTTAATGGCCAATGAGGGTGAAGATGTCTTCCTGTGCTTATTGGCCATTTTTACCTCTTCTTTGGAGAAATGTCTATTCAAATGCTCACTTTAAAAAATTATGTTGTCTTACAGCACCTGGGTTGCACTGTTGGTGGAGTGTCTGACTCTTGGTTTCCACTCAGGTGGTGATCGCGGGGTCGTGAGGCCAAGCCCCACGTGGGGCTCCAACCTTAGTGTGGAGCCTGCTTGACATTCTCTCTCCCTCTCCCTCGGCCCCTCCCCCAACCCTGCACTCACAAGCACATGCATGCACACACTCTCTCTCTCTCTGGAATAATAAATCCTTTTAAAAAAAGAAAAAGAAAAATTAGGTTGTCTCTTTGTCATTGAGTTGTAAGAGTTTTTTAATATATTCAGGATATTAAACTCTTTTAAGATTAATTTATTGACAGACTGTGTGTGGGGTGGGAGAGGGGCAAATGGAGAGGAAAGAGAGAGTATCTCAAGCAGATTCCCCACTGAGCAGGGAGCCCGATGCGGGGCTCGATCTCATGACCCCAAGATCATGATCTGAGCCAAAATCAAGAGTCAGACACTTAACCTCCTGAGCCACCCAGGTGCCCCGGATATTAAACTCTTAACAGAAACTCTTGAAAATAGAGTCTCCCATTCTGTAGGTTGTCTTTTATTTTTTTATTTTTATTTTTTAAGGATTTTATTTATTTAAGAGACACCACGAGCAGGGGGGAGGGCCAGAGGGAGAGGCAGTAGACTCCCTGCTGAGCCGGGAGGCCAACTTGGGACCCAATTCCAGGACCCTGAGATCAGGACCTGAGCTGAAGGCAGAGGCTTAACCAAGCAAGCCACCCAGGTGCCCCCGTAGGTTGTCTTTTTACTGCCTTAGTAATGTCCTTTGATGCACAAAAGTTTTTAATTTTTACAAAACCCAATATTTCTTTTGTTGCTTGTGCTTTTGACGTTACATTTAAGAACCCACTGCCAAATCTGAAGTCATGAAGATTTGCCCGTGTATTTTCTTCTAATAGTTTTATGGTTTTAGCTCTTATGTTTAGGTTGTTGATCCACTTTAACTTTTCCGATTGAATAAGGACACCATTTGTTGAAGAGACCATTCTTTCCCCGTCAAATGGTCTTGGCACCCCTGTTGAAAGTCAACTGGCTATGGATATTTTGGCTTTATTTCTGGGATCTCAGTTCTGTTCCATTGTTCTATATATCTGTCCTTATCCCGGTACCATACTGTTTTAATTACTGTAGCTCTGTGGTAAGTTTTGAAATCCAAAAACGTGATTCTTCCAACTTTTTCTTTCTCAACGAGCATTTTGGCTGTTCAGGGTCCCTCGAAATTCCATATGAGTGTGAGAATCAGCTTTTACATTTCTGGGGGGGCGGTGTAGGGAGGGAAGGCCCTTGGGGTTTTGATAGGGACTGCATTGAATTTGTAGATCGCTTTGGGGAATATTGCCACCTCAACAATACTAAGTTTTTCAACCCATGAATGCAGGATATCTTTCCATTTATTTAGGTGTTTTTTAATTTCTTTCAGCAATATTTTACAGTTTCCAGTGTGCTAGTCTTTCACTCCTTGGTTAAATTCACTCCATGGTCTCTTATTCTTTTAGATGCTATTGTAGATGGAATTGTTTTCTTAATTTCCTTTTCAGATTGTTCATTTCTGGTATATAGGAACATGACTGATTTTTGTGCCCTGCAACTTTGCTGCATTTGTCACGAGCCCTAGTCGGTTTTCTTGTGGATTCTTTAGCATTTTCTATATATAAAATGTCATCTGCAAATATAGTTTTACTTCTTCCTTTCTAATCTGGGTGTCTTATTTCACCCAACTTCCCCTAAGATTAACGACTCACATGAGTATGTACAATTATCATAACCAGGAAAATAACGTGAGTGCAATTCCACTTACTACAGTGTTTATTCAAATGTCACCCATTTTCCCCTCATATCCTTTTTCTGTTCCAGAATCCAATCCAGGTCGACACAGCGTTTGTCTGCTGTGTCCCTTTAGTCTCCTCCAACCTGTAACAGTTCTTCAGTCTTATTCTTCATGACCTTCAGACTTTCGGGGAGTATGGCTCATTTATTATATAGAATGTACATAGAGCGTCTCTCGATTTTAGCTTGTCAGATGTCTTCTCGGGGTTGGATCGAGGTTATACATATCTGGCAAGAATCCCACAGAAGTTAGGTGCCTTGTTACCGGTATTGTTAAGCTCCATCTCTCAATTTCTTTGGTGTCTGTCAGGTTTCTCCACTGTAAAAAGTTACTATTTTGATCCTTTTCCTAAGAAGAAAAGGGATGGCATTGAAGGATTTTAAGCAAGTGACTCATTTAGATGTGCATTTCAACAATGCCCCCCCCACCCCGCCCTGGGTGTGGCATGAACATGGGGAAGATCAGTTCGGTGTATACTGCAATCCAATCGGTGATGATGGAAGTGAGAAGTGGATAGATTTTAGAGATATTTAGAAGGTGAAATCCTAGGGCAGGTTAATGAGATCATGCAGGATTTCTGATTTAATTGGTCTGCAACTGAGCTTGGACCAACCTAGGTTTAAAAGCACCCAGGTGGGGCGCCTGGCCGGCTCAGAGGGTAGAGCCTGAGACTCTTGACCTCTGGGTTGTAGGTTTCACGTAGGGGGTAGAGGTTACTTTAAAAAAAAAAAAAAAGCACCCAGGTGATTACCATGTTCAGCCACACTGAGGTGACAACAGATAACTCTACCCAAAAACCAGGGGGCCTAGAAGCTGAGCTTGGCTGGCAACATGCACAAGCCACAGCTCTGCACTGGGACCCCTTCTGAGCAGGGCTGGGGCAAGGAGGGAAGTCAAAGCCCCTCAGGTGCTCTCGGAATCCCTCCCAACAGCCTGTGCTCCCTCCTTCCAGACTCTCCCCTCCCACCGGCCTGCACTGTGGGGGCTGCAGTCTGGAATAGGTAGGCATGGGGAGGATCTCCCAGCAGCCCTCCTGCCCTCCGCCATCCCCTGGTGTCCTCGGGCAGGTGGTACATGAGCAGCTCCTCCTGTCTGCCCTCCTGTCTAGGTCCCGCGCACCTCCCTCCAGCTCTCTCTGCCTGGCAGGGAGGAGCCGCTCGAGTTAAGCGGATTTCATGCTATTTTCAAATTCATCTTTCATGGAAATTTTCTTCTACCATTAAACCTACTTTCTGCTGCTCTTTTCATCCCCCTGAAAGCTTCCGCCTCCTCTTCCATGAGATAAACCAGTAGCGGGAACATTTAGGAAACTGCTAGTGACATTCTACAGGTGTCCTGGGGTGTCACCTGCCAAGACAGGGGACGAGGAATCACACTAAAGCCTCCCTGTTAGAAGTCAGGCCAGCAAGGGGGCAGACAGCACCGAAGGCCGGAGCAGGCTCCCCTGGCACTCGCACGCACTCCTGAGCTCTGCCTCTCAGCCCTCCAGCCCCATCCTGGTAGCGGCCTTGTCGGGATACCTGTCCCTCATCCTCCAGTGACAGCCACCACACTGGGACTAGTGGTTTACAACCAGCGACTAAGGTCATCTGAGGAGCAATTGAGGCATTTCCCAGAGATCCCCAGGGAGCCAACATTTGAGCAAAGCTGCTGACCCTGGAAGCTCCGAGTTGGAGGGGTCAGGATGAGCTAGGAGATACCAAAGCCAGAATATGCCTCCCTGTGAACCCACTGTACTTTGTTGTGCATCCCATATAGAAGTTTCTATCCTATCTCTGCCGGTGAGCAGAGGCCTTTGTGAGGACAAGTATTGGGGCCAAATGACTCTGTACCGTCAGCTCCCAGCACAAGGCTCGGCCTGTCGTGGGCTGCCTATCACATCTGCCAGACTTGGGCGGTGAGTGGCCTCAGAGGTGACCTGGAACAAGAGCTGTGCTCAGAGGAGAGGATGAGGATGGCCTGGACCAGTCCAATTCCCTTCCCTGTGATCGTCTCGCAGTGTGGAACCACATGAAGCCTGCAGTGCTCCTAGGGTCCTGCCAAGATGGAGATGTGGGAGAGAAAATTCTAGGATGATGCCCCGTTTTCTGGCCAGTTCAGCTGCTAAGCTGATGCTGGCAGCAACCAGGCTAAAAAATACTCCAAGAAGAGCGGGTTGGTGGGGGATGAGCCCAGACTGGCAGTGAGACTGAAGTGCTGCCCAGGCGGGGCAGGTCAGGTGTGAGCTGGTTGCTGGGGGCCCAAGAGCCACCAAGGGCCTGAGTGCTGGCCTCCAGAGAAATAGCTGAGGAACAACTTCATGCATCAAGGTAGACAAGATAATCTCCACCAAAATACAGAACCCCTACCCCCAGGGGATAAAGAGATTAAACTTTTTAAAATTATTCACATTTCACCTGATTGCTTTTTGGATGAAGTTTTTATATACAAAATTTGTAGAACGAGTTATTACTGTCCAATGGCACAGACTGCTGCAAGATATAGAGCCAAACTGACATACTGTTTTCTTCTTTACCCCATTGTTCATTTCACGAGAATGTCTTTCTACATCTGCATGTGAGAAAGTGATGTAAAACATACAAATAATTTCAACAAATGTCAACTTCGAAATCAGCATGAAGTATTCTTAGCCAAGACAGTCCCTGCTTAGGTATAATCTGCCTTTCTAAGCAATTATAAAGGAACTGGTTTTTCTACACAAGAGTAATTTAACCATATTAATAAAATATTTTCCAAATCAATAAATATTGGCATATCTTTTTTATCTTATTTTTTTCCAGCAGAAGCTAAAATATCTCCCTGTCGTCTGGGGACTTAGAGCTGGCCTTGGACAAAAGGACCTCTCAGTCTTGGGACAGAAGTATCTTTACTTTACAGGGCAATCTTGAGCAAGAATCTCCCTGGGCATTAGCTTCCTCCTAGGAAACAGGAATTAGATTCCCAGGGGCTCTCAAACTGGGCATGATTGTTACCAATACCAAATGCTCATCCAGGACTTACTATGTAATCCCCATTTTACAGATGGAAAAAGTGAAGTACAGCGAGGTTTAGCTCACCCATGTGCATTCACTGCCTCTCCAATGTCTGAGACTATCAACAGGTCTGAGTGGGGCCCTGGAATCCATGCTCCTAACCAGCTCCCCCAAGGACTGAGATCCAGGTGGTTTTTAGACCCCATTGAGGTACCACTCAGGCATCTTATCTGCTCTGGTTCTGAAGGCGCATGAAGACAAACAGAATCCAGAGCCCCAACCAGGGCAGTTCTCAGGAGGGAGGTTGGTAACACCCTCTGACAGCTAAGGCAGTAAGGGCGGGTGGGCTGGGGGTTCCAAACAGCCAGAAGGGACTGGGCCTACGGAAAACCCAAAGACTAGTCTCTTGCTGCACCAGATCGCCACCTGCTGGCTATAGATAGCCATAGCAGGCCTGATTTAGCAAGATCATTCTGGCATTTGTCAAGATGGAATGGGACAGTTTGAAAGCAGGGACTCAGTTTCAGAGACGAGAGCAGCCACTGACCTAAATTAGGGGGTTGCTGTGGGATGAAGAAAAATGGCCAATGAGAAATATTAGGAAGTAGGATTGATGAGATTTACTAACACCAATCCCAAAGGACAACAGCAGGGAAAGCACAGTGGCCCCATTTCATTCATTCCCTTTCAACAAGTTGTAGCACCTACTATGTGCCAGCAACTAAACTTCCTGCTGGGAATACAGGAGTATAAGCAAGTCAGGAAAAAGCCCTGCTTTCCGTGCAGCTTATGCTCTACCAAGGTGGGGGTAGGAGGTCATCAAATAAGCAAATAAACAAGAAAACTATCCGATGGGAATAAACACCACATGGAGAATTTAAAAGGGCAGTGCAATAGGGACTCGGATCTGAACGGTAAGGATCCTGCCCAGTAGCGGTGTTCCAAACCAACAAATGCGAAAGCCCTTACAGCTAAAGTAGCATGTTCAAGACCCAAGGCAGCCAGTGCGGATGGAACGTGGTGGGTACAGCAGGGAAAACCAGGCAGGGGCCAGATTACAGGCTTTTGTCAGGCAGTGCAAGAAATTCTAAGAGTGAAGGGAAGCCACGGACATGTTAGACAGGACAGTGAAAGAATACAATTCCACTTAAAGCACTCTGGCTGCTCTATGGAGTATGGATTGTACAGGGCAAGAGTAGAAGGGAGACAGACAGCAGGTGGGGATGTGGGCCAGTGGGGAGGGTTCTGGGCACACTTTGGAGTCAGTCAACAGGACTTGCTGACAAGACTAGATACGGGGGTGAAAAAAATAGGACCAAGAATGACTCCCCAAGACCGTAAGGATGACAGCCAGTGTAGGAAACCAACATTTCCCCCGATGCCACACCCCAACAAGCTGAGGTCTGGCCTTAACCTCAGCCCCCTGGAGGGGGTTTGCCAAGTCAGCCACTCCCAGGCTCGAGGTGTCCTTACCTGGGCCTGGGCCTAGGCTGCTTGGGTACACGATGAGCATGAAAGACAATGCCTGACACAGACCTGACCTGACCCTTGTGCGGGCCTGGCCTGCAAGGACACTACATAGGCAGCTTTCTCCCATAGGTGGGACTATCTATCCAGGCGGCCGGGGCCCCGCCCCCAGATGGAAGGGCACCCAACGTCACCTGTAGATCTGATGCTAAACAGAATTCCCAGTCATTCCCTCCATCCCCTAAGCCCTGGACCTGGGAGTGTCCCCTTAAAACCAAAGGGACTGTGGGAATGAGCAGGCACATCCTGGCTAAACAAATACCAGAGACCAAGGGCTGTGGGTACCGCATCACTTTATTTTTTTGCTTTTCCAACTTGACTCTTGGGCAATGCAAATTCAGTTACTCGCCTGCCTGGCCTCTGTACGGTCCCTCGCTGATGGGGCACAGGCTCCGAAGAGAGGCTCAGCAGAAAGACGGAGGTCCCCCAAGAGCCAACCAGGGTCCACAGCAGATGGGCCGAGCACCAGCAGAGACTCGAAGCCCTCTCCCCCAGGCCCTTACCACACTTCTTGCAAGGGACAGGCCAGCACCTCAGTGATCCAGCTCAGGGCCTTCCCTCAGAGGTTCTTCCTACGTACCCATACTTGTCATGCCGAGCCCGGAGCCCTCTCCCTTGAGGGCACCGGACAGAAGCCAGTGACCGGCTCCACATTTGATTTCTAATGTTCCTTTGGGAAACATCTTTGAGTCAGGAGGGTGCCAACCCCCGAAAAGAAACTGCAGACATATATTCTGCCTAATGGGACAGATAGCCATGGTAGAGTACTTCTTTCGTCCCCAGGAAAAGTTGAAAGCAGCTTTAGCTAACAAACCCCCTCAGGACCCCCATACATATGGTTTCCAACACCAGCCAGGGGGCCCAGCCAACCCACTTAAATCAAAACAAAAAACTAAAACCAAGACAATAAAAAGCAAGAATGGCAAACAACCAAAGAGAACAATTCTGGTCCCGCAGCTTTCTGCAGGAGACCAGATGGCCCCTTTCTGGCTCCGTCTGCCTTAGAGCCAGGAAGCAGCACGAAGCTGCCCTTGGATTCAAGGTAGACAATGTGGGAGCCAGAGCAAAGGGCATCCTGGCCAAGCCAGGGGTCACCTTAGGTCCCTGACCCTGTCTAAACGGGTCCCCTCTCCTCCCAGCCCCCTTCACGCCTCCCCGTCAGCCATCCACCAGGGTGAGGCCGTCATAGAGCGCGCGCTTCCACATGTAGTAGGTAGAGCGGGCGGTGAGTGGGAAGAGGGCGCTGAACTCCTTGAAGGAAGGGAAGCTCTTCGACTGGAAGCGCTTCTGCAAGAACAGCTTGGCCTGGGCCTTGAACTTTGTGGTGGCAAGCATGTCCATCACCAGCACCTGGCCGTCCCCGCCACCCACGGCTGCCTCCGCCACAGGGCGGCTGGACAGGGACCTGCTATGGGGCCGGCCCTGGGCCATGGCCCCCTCTCCAGAAGGCCCTCCCTGGGCCTTCCCTGGATCCTCTCCTGGAGAAGCCCCCACGTGCAGCGGGGTCCCAGCAGGAGGGGCCATCGCAGCCGTCACATCCCTGCCAGCTTCCTTCTCCTGCTTCTCTTTGGCTTCCCGTAGCCCCCCTTTGCCCAAGGCAGGGGCCTGCGTCTGGAATTTCGACAGGCCTCTGGGCCAGCCCCGGGCAAGACTCTTCCAGACCCAGAAGGTGGAGGGCGACAGGCTGGGGTAGCGGAGGCGGAAGCGGCAGAAGGGGAGATGCCCGCTGAGCACCTGCTTGCGGGCAGCCCTGCGCAGGCGCCTCTGCCAACGGGACAGGGGCACCTTGGGGGGCAGGAACTCGTGGGGGGCGGGCGGTCCCCCCGCCGTCGCTTTGCCTGCCCCCTCTCCCCCCTCACCCTTCCAAGGGAGCAGTGCCTCTTCCGGAACAGACGCTGGCTGGGGAGCTCCGGGCGTGGAAAGGGCTGGTGCCGGCTTGAAGCTGGGGTTCCTCCGGAGGGCCTTCCGGCGCCAGTTGTAGTAGGTGGACCGGGAGATGCCGGGGAACCTGCGTTTGAAGCAACGATAGGGGACCAGCGTGTTCAGGGAGATGCAGTGCTCCAGGTACGACTTGGCCCGCTGCATCAAGACCATGCTGGGGCTCGCGGCGGCCAGCGAGGAGCACCCCAGCCCCTTGGCCATCTGCTCCTCTGGCAGCTGCTCCAGCTCCCCCAGCACCTGCACCTCCTTGGGGGCCAGGGCCTGGCAGGTGCCGGAGCCCAAGAGCTCTTGCTTCCAGGCGTAATAGGTGGAGCGGGAGATCTCGGGGAACCTCTGGAGGAACTGCTGCAGCGGCACGACGCCGCCCCGGTGGAAGCTGTCCTGCAGGAAGTGCTTGGCCGAGAAGCGGGCAGCCACCTTCTGCCGGTGCTCCTGGGACTGCCGCCGCCAGCGGTAGAAGGTGCTCTTGGTGACACTGTAGCGCTCGCACAGGTGGGAGTAGCTGAGGCCCGGTTCCTGGTTGAGCAGCTCCAGGGTCTTGGCCGGTGGCGGCAGCGGGGCCAGGGCCGGAGGAGCGGGGGCCGGCCCGGGAGCACCGTCCGCCTCCACCTCCTCCAGCCCCACGACAGGGGCAAAGTACTGGTGGCGGAAGAGGTGGCTGCTGAGAGGCTGGCCGGCCCACATGATGTGCAGCGTGGCGGGCACGTGGTCGCAGCGGCGAGGCCGGATGACGCGGTTGAAGTAGGGCCGGATCTTGAGGTTGCGCATGGGGTAGATGGAGTAGATGTTGCGCTGGAGGACAGAGGCGAGCGCGTACAAGTGCCACACGTTGGAGAAGCTGCTGGGGAAGCAAGTGGCCTTGACGTCTGCATCGAAGATGGCCTCCAGCGTGGCGGACGGCAGGCTGGTCATCTCCGGGGACTCCTCAGAGCACAGGGAGTAGCGCACGGCCTGCAGCATCACCTTGGAGTCGATCATGCCCTGCAGGTAGTAGTGCCTGTGCAGCAGCATCTCCACCACCGTGCGGGCCCGCAGCTCCAGGCTGAAGCCCACATCCCCCCACAGCAGCACGCTGGCCGCCTCGAACAGCAGGCTGCCCTCGCCCCTGCACGCCAGCGGCAGCATGTTCCGGGGAGCGTCCTCTGGGTACAGGCTCAGGGCCACCGAGTCCACCTCCAGCACCTGGGGGCTGGCGCCCCCCTCCCGGCAGGTGGGGAGGGCAAAGGACGACAGGACCTGCTTGGCCTCCAGCGCAGCACCGACGAGACCCTCGAGGCCCTCGGACTCCACAGCATCCTGCAGCTCCTGCAGCACCTGCTGTACCAGCTGCTCCCGAGAGGTCATCCTGCCAGGGCAGAGGGCAGAGTCAGGACAAGGCGCCCGGATGCCCAGCAATGGTGACTGGCACCTTCTCCCTGAAAATAACGCCCATCCACTCCCATTCCCCCAGAGGCTAGCCCGGCTAAGTGCCTCCCGGGGTTTAATCCCTCCGTGGTGCTCAGGAAGAGCCTGGGCTCAGGAACCGGACTTTGAAGTCCTGCTTCTGATACTGGCTTGAGCAAGTCTGTTCAGCTCTCCTTGCTTCTGGTTCCTTTTCTTTTTTTTTTTTTTTTTTTTTTTTTTTTTTTTTTTTTTTTTTTAAAGATTTTATTTAGTTACTTGACAGAGATAGAGACAGCCAGCGAGAGGGAACACAAGCAGAGGGAGTGGGAGAGGAAGAAGCAGGCTCATAGCAGAGGAGCCTGACGTGGGGCTCGATCCCATAACGCCGGGATCACGCCCTGAGCCGAAGGCAGACGCTTAACCGCTGTGCCACCCAGGCGCCCCCTGGTTCCTTTTCTGTACAGTGGGATGATAAACGTATCCAGTTACAGTTATTGTGGGCATAAAGGAGATGATGAAAGCATGGAGACAGGTATGCACGCACGCACGCACACACACAAGAATACATGCTCAACCGCAGGAACAGTGCCCGACACACAGAGAAGGAACACAGAGGCACTAGTTAGCTGTGACACGTTACACCTTCTTCAGGACAGCCATAAAGGCTGAACCTCCATATCTGTTAACAGACTTAGAAGCTCCTAGAGCTAAATCTGGGCTGCCTTTCCTTAGAACGGTCATTCTCAAAGTACGGTCCATGGACCCTGGGGGTTCCCTGAGACTTTTTCAGGGGGTCTGCAAGTTAAATCGTTTTCATAATACTAAGATATACTAAGATAATTTAACACTAAGATATTATTTGACTTTTACATTATATTAATATTTGAGTAGAAATGTGGTAACTTAGCAGGAATCAAACTACGCTAGTAAAACATATTCTTTACCATCATGTACACAGTTAAGGCGGGGGGGAAAAAACGCTGGTTTCACTCAAGAATGTCCTTGATGAAGCAGTAAATTTTTTAAATTTAATCACATCCCTTAAATACATGACTTTTCAGTTTTGCGAGTGCCAAAATGGGGAGCACTCATTTCTGCTGCATACTGAACGTCTCCCGTGACAATTGTTTGGTTTCTGTGATGAACTAGCTGCTTTTACCATGGAATATCACTTTTACTTGAAAGAAAAACTTAGACATTACTCATTTAGACTTGAGTATATTGGGAGGACATTTTCTCAAAGTGAATAAGGTGAGCCTGTCACCTCAAAGAAAACTGTTGACTATTTGCTACCAGTGAAATTTTGAGCTTTCATTGAAAAACTAGAATTTTGGAAAACCTGTTATCTACTACAGTGAGCTTGACAGTTTCCCGATACCTAAAGACTTTTCTGATGAAATCAGCAGTGACACTAACAAATGTAACTTTTTATACTATGTAATGAAATTGTCAACATCTGAACATCTACATCAATCAATGAACTATATTTCCCAAAAAACCCAATGGGTGATGTTACAAAGACACACATAGGTAAAAGATCCACTCCAAGTATAAAAGAAAGCAATGGATTTTACTATAATGGGGTACAAAAAAATCACAGATATTGTTTCTACATTGTAACTAAACTTTAAGAAACTGCTACTTGTCAGGTGTTGGTGTACTGATCAAAGAATACTCACTGAACAAGCAAGCTATCGAAATACTCTTCCTTTTTCTGCCTACCTATCTGGACAAAGTTGGATTTTCTTCATAGACTTCTATCAAAACACTGTATCACAACAGACTGAACGTAGACACAGACAGGAGAATACCTTTTAAACCACATATTATAGAGACTTGAACCCATGTGTAAGAATACACTCTTCTCACTATGTCTTTCTTGTGCGGGAAAAGTTATTTTTCACAAAAACAATTGTTATTTTTTATTGCGTAACAGGCTTGTTTTTTAATAAATATTTTCTAAATTTCTCCATTTTAATTTTGAGTATAATACACATCGACAGACGTAACCTATGTAAATAAAAGCTCTTCAGGGTCCTCAGTTTTAAAGAGCATACACAGGTCCTGAGACCAAAAAGTTTGAGAACCACTGCCCTAGAACAAAGAGTCTTTTCAAAAGGGTGGCAGCAGCCTAGTCACCGGGCTAACACAGATCTAGCAACTGGGATATATTGAGCATTCAATATTTGCCAGACACTGTCCTAAGCCTGACAGCCATACTTTAAATTAGGCACTACCCTCATCTCCAGTTTAGAGGTGAGAAAACTGAGAAAATGCAATTTAGGCTAATTTGCCCTAGGTCACACACGTGGTGGGGCCAGTACCAATGCTTGGACCCAGTCACTCTAGTTTAAACCTCCAGTTTAAACTGCCAGCCACCTTTTCAACACAAACAAATGATCCTAATTATTAGTATGCATTGCAAAGCAAAGTATTCCTTTTCAGACACTTTTTTTTTTTTAAGATTTTACTTATTTGAGAGAGAGAGAGAGCGCGCGCGTGCACGCACAAGGATGGGGAGGCAAGCATGGGGAGCGGCAGGCAGAGGGAGAGGCAGACTCCCCACTGAGCAGGGAGGCCAATTTGGGGCTTGATCCCAGGACCCCAGGATCATGACCTGAGCCAAAGGCAGGAGTTTAACCAACTGAGCCATCCAGGCACCCCTCGGACACTTCTTTTAATTTAAAAAGAAGATCACTGTCTTCTCTCAGAGCTTTGCTCTCAGAATTCAATAAATTGCTTTAGATTAGCCTGAGATTTAAAAACTGTGTTTGGGTGTTTATTTGTCAGCTAATCAACCTAATTGCATACTTAAAGGGGATGTGCTTGAGTGTAAATAATGGTTCAGTAAAGTTTTTTTTAAAAAGTTTGTAGGGGCACCTGGGTGGCTCAGTCGGCTGAGCGTCTGCCTTTAGCTCCGGTCATGGTCCTGGGCTTGTGTGGGGGCTCCCTGCTCAGCTGGGAGCCTGCTTCTCCATATCTCTCTCTCTCTCTCAAATAAATAAATAAAATCTTTAAAAAAAAGTTTGTAAAGCAACAAGAGAGTACCACCACAATCTTACCTGATAATCGTAAAAAAGAAGGCTCAACATTAGTAATCAGGGGCACCTGCCTGGCTCGGTCAGTAGAGCACGAGACTCTTGATCCTGGGGTCATGAGTATGAGCCCCGTGTTGCTCAGAGAGATTACTTTTAAAAAAATTTTTTTTAAAAATTAAAAATTACAATCACCTTTGGGTAAAACTTCTTGGCTGCGGATTTTTTTTTTTTAACGTGTATGCTGTGACAAATCTGGTCTAACCGCACACTGATTTTCCATTTTGACCCTATCGTTTGACCCTGGAGTTAGGCTTTTATCTGTTCATCTTGAATGTACTTTGTTTACTTTTTTAAAAAACGATTCCTTTTCACTGGACTCAGGAGATAAACAATGTCATAGCAGTCCTCGGTAAAGAGAGCACATGTCCATATGCGATTTAAAAATTGAGCCCTGAAAAACACACTGTAAGCCCAGAACAGCCTTTTCATTCTGGCAGCCACAAAGATGCTGGTTTTACTTCCATGTCACTGGAAGAATGCCCCTATACAGCGGCACAGACATGAGCACTCAGCTAGATACTTGGCAAACCAAATTATGAAAATAGCCACCACTTACTTACGGATTACTATGTGCATCTAATTAGGTAATTCAACCAAAATCGCAGAAAAAAATGAGGGGACAATGAATTTAAACTGTTGGGTGATTCCTCCTGCCCTTCCACTCTTTCCCAAGAGCAAAGTACCATGTTCCCTTAGATGACGGCAAGCTCCTGTGGGCTTTACAAGGAGTGAGCGTTTGGATTTCAGGCTTTTTAGAGGTAATTTTGTTTATATGTGGTTCTCCCCTCCCCTCCACGTGAACTACAACAATTCCATCACACCTGCACCATTGTTAGGATGGCTATTCTGAGTTCACACCTGGAGAAATGGAGGCTTGGGGGTTAAATTAAATCACTTTCCCAAGACCATGCAGCTATTAAAGCTATAATATTAAGCAATGTGACTCCAGAGCGCCCCTCTAAACACTAATTCCACTACCCAGGGGAATACATCACCCAAAATGCTTATCAGCTGAAGGATCCAGAAAACACATGGATTCTCGGAGCTTTGACACAAACCTGGCCATTTCACAAATAAGGAAAATGGAGGTCCAGAAAGGTACAGATGACTTGCCTGATTTCAAGCAGCAGTATCCGGGTATCTTCCAACAAAATGTCCAGATATACTGCACTTCCTTCTGCACAAACCCCACCCTGCCCTACCCTACCCCGTCCCGCCCTGCCTACTCTTCCCAGTCCCATCCGGTCCCAGTCCCACCCAGCTCCATTCCACCCTGTATCTCATTCCTTCCTCTTCCCCAAAGAGGTTAAAAGGAGGTGTGATAGGTAATACCCCACTTTTGTTTTCATCAAAAGCTTACTGGGAAAAAGCAGCTCCCTGGAGCTCTGCACCCCACATCCATCCACGGAGGTCTGGACTACCGGAGAACGGACAGTGGGGCAAAGGCCGGAGGCTGTGCGGGGAAGCCAATCATCCTTAAGTAGACAATTGGTTGATGGGGTTCAGGTGCAACAGTCTTTTCAACAATGGCTCCCTGGAAGTGCAAAGCAGATCTGGCAAGTGCCAGGTGCATTCATGGAAGGAGGTGCAAAAAGCAAGAGCTAATCTACGGGCTTTGTTCAACTGCGCTCCCAGGCCCCCACAGCTCTTGGAAGGGACTGGAAAAGGCATGAAACCAAGGAGGCAAGTCCCCCCCTCAGATTACACAGGCTCTCCCGGCTTGAGGTTGGAAGGAGGTAAAACGGGGCATCCAAAAAGCAGCCAGCCAGCATCTTAGCGCTTAAGAAGGGCTCTGGAGTCAAGGAGTAAATGAAGGGACACTGGCAACTCTGCAGGAAACTCAAACCAAAGACAGGTTTCCTCCTCCCTCCACCTCCTTATTTCAGGCAGATGGGGTCTCAGAGCCCACGTCTAGACCCTGTCCCTTCCATTTTAGAAGGGGTCAGCCAGGGTTCTAGGAAGAGCAAGGGAAGGAAACACCAATGAATATAACACA
Source organism: Ailuropoda melanoleuca (assembly GCF_002007445.2). Classification (NCBI taxonomy): domain Eukaryota; kingdom Metazoa; phylum Chordata; class Mammalia; order Carnivora; family Ursidae; genus Ailuropoda; species Ailuropoda melanoleuca. The sequence goes on along the minus strand of NC_048231.1, from coordinate 15,172,811 downwards.
ACGCTGCCTAAAGTCTCCTCCGGCCTCTAGAACGAACTCACTCTCTACCAGCCTCATCCTGGGCTGTGTTTGCTCACCAACGACCCCATGTTCTCCCCTTCCCTCAAAGTAGGCTCTGCGTCTCTACAGTCAACTAGGCCCAACAAGTAGGAGGCAGTGCCACACAGGCCTCAACCCTCAGCAAGACCGGGTAAGACCATGGAAAACCGGCGGGCATCTCACCTGGCCTGGCTCGGGGCCTCTCTGGTCTGCCCTCCCGACTGCCCGGGCTGGGTCCCTGGCTCCAGGGAGCGCCAGCCATCTTGGCTCCCTCCCTGGGTTCCAGGAGGCCCAGCAGGGCAGGGGCGGCCACAGGGGCTGGCTGGTGGCAGGCGAGTCCATCAGCTGTGAATTCCCCAGGAAGGGTAATGGGAGTGCCTGGGGGATCCAGGGTGGGCCTGAGGCCACCAAGTCAACCACGCCTGGGGAGTTCAGGAGTTGCTCTCGTGGACCACGTGTCTGGAGGGGTAGGAGAAGAGAGAGTGTGGCCCACGAGGGGAAGCAGCGGAGGCCACAGTCACCCCTCAGGATGCCAGGAAGGCAGCGGGTGGCTGGGGAGAGGAGAGCCGGCTGGCCCGGGGCTTGCGAGTCAAGGGACCCAACCCCAGGAGCCAGGAGAGTCTGGGGAGGGGCTGAGAATGGACAATTGTGTAGGGTGGGGAGGGGAGATAGGCAGCCGGGTGGGGGTGGGGATGGG